>NC_134493.1:14143824-14218824 GCF_040206685.1 Ascaphus truei
CTTTTCCTCCCCATATCTCCTTCTTCTCCCTCCATTCCTCCTTCTCTCCATACCTCCTTCACAGCCATATCATTTCTCCTCTTATCATATCTTTTTCTCTTCCCCATAAGTCCCCCCCCCCCATATCTCCTTTCCCATCAATGGCTTGTGTATACAGATCCAGAAGGAAAGGGAAGTGCTGTGTATACTAGCAGGGATGGCTGAATTTGGGGAGGGTGCAGTGGGTTAATTTATTTTAAAGTGTGTGGTAATTGAAGCCTGTAACTTTTTCCCCCTTTCTCCTACCTGAGGCAGAGTGAGTGTGGTAGTTAATTGCTAACCTAACACACCTGGTGGGTGTTCCTATTTAAACAGAGGCTTCTAACGAATTCTGAGCTTGCGTATAGTGATCTGTGTAGTTAATTTAAGCACTGGTTGTTTGAAGTACTGTATACAGTTAGATCCAGAAACAGTTTGAACAAGGAAGCAGTTAAACAAGGTATATTGTATACAATAGTACATTGGAGTACAGTTTATTGTTAATATTATAAACTTCATAGTTGCTATAATGAGCAGGATTGAAAATGCCACTCAATGCACATCTTGCCACATGTATGTGCACTTGGAGCAGCTGTTCCAAGGAGCATATCGCTGTTGGAAGTGTGAGCAGGTGGTTTCTTTAGAGTCATAGATTGATGATCTGAAGAGGCAACTTGCAATATTGAGGGACATTGGCAATCTTGAAAGGGGTTTAAAGCTCACTGAGAGGGCCCTTGCTTCGAATAATGGTGCAGATGGTGGGGCTGTTAGTGAGCAGCAGGTAGGTAGCTTGGTTGCTGTTAGTGAGGAGCAGATGGGTAGCTGGGTAACAGAAGGGGAAGCAGGGGCAGTAGGGAGAGGCAGGTCATTTCTGAGCTGACCCATACCAAAATATTTGCCATATTGAGTGAATATATTGGGAGTGTCTGTACAGAAATGGCAAGGCTTGGGGAGACTGATTCATCTGGCAGCTAGAGGAATAGTTCCTCCAGCACAGAGGGGACTCAGGATGCTTAGATACCAAGAAATATTGTGGTGATGGTAGGGGACTCCATTATAAGGAAGGTAGATCGGGTCATGCAGTCGTGGCAACAGATTGCCCTAACAGTTTGATGTCTCCCGGGTGCTCGGGTTTGGCACATTGCGGATCGGGTAGACCGATTGTTTGGGGGCGGGGGGGTAAAATTGACCCGGCGGTCTTGGTACATGTTGGCACCAATGACAAAGCTAGAGAAAGATGGATAGTCCTAAAAAAATATTTCAGGGATCTAGGCCAAAAGCTTAAGGCACGGACCTCCAAAGTAGTATTTTCTGAAATACTACCAGTGCAATGCGCTACCGCAGGGAGACAGTCAGTTATTAGGAAGGTTAATGCATGGCTAAGAAAGTGGTGTAGGAAGGAGGGTTTGGGGTTTTTAGAGCACTGGGACTCCTTTTCTGAGAGTGCCATCTATATTCTAGAGACGGATTGCACCTCAATTAAGAGGGATCTTCTGTGCTACAGGGGAGAATGTTAAAAAGGTAGGAAGAGAGTTTAAACTAGGATGGAGGGGGGAGGGGAATGAAACAGATAACGAACTAAATACAATAGAAGAGGAAACAAGGGGTTTTGGAGGTAGAACATGGGCAAGAGCAATACAATATGCACGATGTACAGTGCATGCAAAACCCCTGAGGAAGTCGCATGTAGCGACGAAACACGTAGGGCAAGACCTATTTATGGACTTTATCTATCCAGAAGTACATTTATTATTATCTTGGCGATTTTACATCCCTCTACTCCTCTATCCGAGCACTGTACATCGTGCATATTGTATTGCATCTGGATCCTGTGACATCACCCGGTGACCAGCTATCGCGAGACTTAAAACCCAGGAAGTGACCTAGTGCTCGCGCACGTTCCTTGCGTCCGCGACAGAGGCTACAAGACTAAGCTACACGTGGATCGGCGCTTTGAACGGAGTAACGGTGATGTGCCAAGATATCTATATTCACTGCTCATTACCTTTTTATTCATTGTGAGTGTCCGTAATCTAGCAGTATTAATTAATAAATTATTTTTACACAGTAATATACTATGGGAGCTGCGCTATCTTCTTTTTGTTTCATAGAGTGAAGAGGAAAGTGGTTGGTCCTGAAGACGGGCAGCGGCACCCCACAGCTAAAGCAGACACTCTTTTTTTCATTTTTGGGGCTTCTTTCCCCGTTCCCATTCCCATTCTCTTTGTGTTGTGTCCTTTGTTGTCTTTTTTTGTCCTTGTATGTAGTATGTTGTTATTTTACTTTGCGCATATTGCCATTTAGATTTTTATCACTCCCCACAAGTGTATATACTTTCTTCTATCCAGGTATCCAAGTTAGCGCAGCAGTAATCTTTTTCTTTTTATATATATATATATATATATATATATATATATATATTTAAAAAACAACTTTTATATTTATATTTATGGATTATAATGATATTTTATAATTATTAATTAATCTTAGCCGTACTTTTCTGGATGCTCTACGTCAGATTCCTCCATTTATTTTCTCCATGTACATACATTTATTATATGCTAATTTATTTGTGTGTCCATTTGAGCAATTACCTGCTCCCTTAATTGCTTATCACCTCTACCTTCTATTGAATATGTTCTGTTACAGTTTTGTAAAATATGTTAATTATCTATTTCTCTCATTATTATTTGGCTTAGACTAATACATTTTTGTGCGGCCTCTATCGCCACGATGTCAACATTTGGAACTATTTATATTTGACCAGTGCATTATGGACTATCACTAGACCCCTAAGGAAACTCACATCATTGAGTGAAATGCGTAGAGTAGTCCCTAAAACAGTGAGTGTCGCAAGTGCTGCTGTCCCCTGCATCAAAGAGGCTGAAATCGGAGGTTTCCAGTGGCTTTGCTGCTATCGTGATGTCATTCACCTCCTTCACCCCTCACCTTCACCCCTCACCTCCGCCCCTCATTCCTTCTTCTACCCCCATACCTTTTTCTCATCACCCTTACCTCGTATTCCCCCCATTACTTTTTCCCCTCCCCAATCTTTTATCTCCTTATATTCCCCTCCCAAGACCATATATCCCTCAGTTGGGAAACTGCCTCTTTAATTGGTCCTGGACCCCAATATCTCTGTTGGCTTCCCTGATTGGGGTTTGATTTTGGCCGTTGTTTTAATTGCCATTTAGTTTCAATGGGATGATGATGAGACCCTGGTACTGAAAAGTATAAGTATCTGGTGAACTAGGCAGTCCCTGGAGTGTAACATTAGTATTATTTAAATGTTTTGTTTTCTAAATAAAAACATGTATCAATGCTCCAAACAAGAATTAAGGTATTACCTGTATTTTGATAAGACTATAAATGTTATGTTGTGTAGCAAGCAGGGTGGAAATAGTTAAGACACGTACAGTATTAATGAATATTGAACACACATCATAGCAAAATCATACATACCATTAAATTTACCATTTTATAACAAAAAGAAGATGCTTTTCTCTGATACAGATAAATTATTGTTTTAAATAAATATGATAATCTTTCACCTTGCTCCCCCCCCCCCCCCCACCAATTTAAACAGGACTAAAACATTGATTAATTCTACATTGTGCTCTGATACAGTAAGTTTATGAGAACTCTGCCATATAGTTCACTCTCTCTGTTTTGGGAACTATTTATTCACTGCGCTCTAGACTTTCTGCTTGCATTCATTATTTATAATAAATGGAAATCCAGTTAGCTTCTGCAGTGCGGCAGATGGAGATTTGTGGTCCATTAAGTCAAGAGGTAACCAGTGGTAAAAGATTAATGTGCCTGCTTTATAAGCCAATCATGTTTTTGTTTATGTGGTAATTCCTTTTATTCTGATGTTAACATATATGGTAACTTAATGGAATTAGAATAATTTAACTAATCTTTTAAATTGTGAGTATTTTATGTATAAAGTGTTCTGTAAAACTAACTAAAAGCACTGTGTGTGTATATGTATATATATACTGTATATATATACTGTGTATATATATATATATATATATATATATATATATATATATATATATATATATATATATATATATATATATATATATATATATATTTACATGTCTAATTTGTTACATGTGGACAACATTTTATTTATATGGTGAGCATTGTACTTTAAAGATATTTTTCACTAAATCTGGATACATATTTAATAAAACCATAGCAGATTAGATCGAGGCAAAGCTTTTATATAAAACAAAGGTATTTTGTATATGTCTCTGTGTTGGCAATTGTACAAAATTGTCATTACTTCCTTAACATGTTAAGTTTTGAACAATAACAAAGTGAAATAGGGAAACACATTTTATTGCCAATAAGGCCAATAGTGTGTTGATAGCAGAAATATAAATGGCTTTAACTTTTACAAAACATTACCAAACTTTAAATTATGCAGAAAGTGCTGAATTTCTCAGTGAAAATTGTTTAATAATAACTCACTGGTATTCGTTGATTAATTTTCACTCTTCCTTTCTCAGTTATATTACACACTTTCAATTGGGAGTACCACATCCTCAATATCAATATGAAGTAGTTCTGCTATTTGTTTAATAATGAAAAAAATATACTTATTATTAATGGTGGGCAGGCCCAATTTGTTTGGTTTTGATTTTTTTCTAAATTATGAAAAGAATATAAATGAATAAAAAAAATAATAAAATCAATTAGGAAACTAAAATAATATAGCTGAAAACTTAAAACAATAGAAAAGATATGGTGATTTTGACGGGGGTGGGGGGGGGGGAGTTACCAGGCCCCCTATAAAGGTATTACGCCCGGCTGGTTACCTCTGAGCCATATTGGGGAGTTTGAAGTATCAGCTCTTGAACTCAGTTATGGAATGTGCACTGTAATGTAATAACTGTTTTATGTGTGTTTTGCCTTTCAAGGAGTGCTAATCAGGGGAGATTCACAGGGGGCGAGTTTCAGCTGGGATTTTACAGTAAAAGTGTTGTCAGATTGTGCCTAGATCGAAGGGGACCAGACTTGCTGGCCATCCCAAAAAATGTATCCGGGAATCGGGTCAGATTCCCAGGACATGTAGGCACAAACCTCTGAACAAAATCCTCCCTAGAGAGCAGTTACGCGACTCACCACCAGGTCTCCCTGCTTCAGCACATGTTTGTGGGTTCGGAATATCTCCCATCAGCAATAAGGTGGCGAAGCTGAAAATATTTTCTAAGTCCGGCTTCAGCGAAAGTATAAGGAGCCGGGAGATTGTGTCTAAGCGTTTTATGACAAATAGGAAAAAAAACCTGGCGCTTACCTTAAGCTTAATATATGAGGTGTGCTTACAATGTGGCAGTAAGTTAAACCACGGCTCTATGACAGATGCAGAATATGAGCCTGAGGAAGCCGATGACTCGGCGAAACGCGTAGCTCTAAAGTTCCTGCTGAATTTGGCCCAACGTGGCTCCCGTAGCCAGATCAACCAGGCAGCCATTGCCAGCAAGGAGAAAAAAGTTTTTTTTTCCTCCTGCATCACGGACGCGTGATTGGCGAAAACGGCTGCTGAAACTGTATCCTGGACTGCACGAGGAGGCCAGGGGTCCAACCACTATGTATGTATGTGAGCCTTGTTGTACCAATTTCTTATAAAATTAATAAATGTGTTTTAAACCCCACTGACAACGTGCCTCACTTTCTCTACCTACTCCCCCCCCTACTACCACCACTGGGGAGAGTCCCCATCTGATGCCCAAGACTGAAGTTAGAATCTCACGTTGGTTACAAACAAAGAAAAGTCTACACTGGGGGGAGATGCAGATGGGTTAATTTAACCCCAAAGTTACCAATTTCCTGCAAAGACTCACACACGGCCGTGTGAGTACAGATATATTTATATATTTATTTCTAAACCCTCTATACCAACATTACCTGTTGTTGGGAGTGACTGGAATTGCTTAAAGAAACCACACCATCGTGTTTACTTGCACATGGCCGTGTAAGTGTATTTAATATTTTCACCAACCCCCAGCAATATTGTTATAACCACAATCATTTTATTGTATTTTATTGTTTGTAATTCTTAAATGTTTTTCTAATCCCACGCTCCCCCATTGCTTGTATGTCTCTAAGCGTTTTATGAACCAACTTTTTTGCTAACTTCTGTAGAGCTCTGGGAATGAATGTGCAGATAGTTTCAGTAAAACAAAACACAAGAGGGACTTAGAAATATTTTGGATAACATTTTATTAACCTGATGTATAAAGGTACATATATTTATACATTGTATACAGTATGAGCTGTGGAATTTCCAAGTCCTTGGTTCCGAGAGACCAGATAGATGGTCACCCAGTTGGTGCCATTAAGTCTGCTCAGGTCCCGGACTTGAAATTCACAGAGATGCCAAGGTGGAAGAAAGGCGGAGTACCAGTGTTAAAACTCAGGTACCCACGTCCTGGCTTGAAAGGGGGCTATCCGCTAACCATTTGCCCAGCCCAGACTCTGAGGAGCCCAGCACCGCAGGAGGGTTCTGCATAGTAAGTGGCAGAGGTGCCAAGTTAGCGCATGCCCATGGCAGAATCCAAATCGGTAAACTTAACGTGATATGTAACCGGCGCTAACCACACCCAATCTGTGATTAAATAGTGCACAAAAATAAAGTAAAATTCAAAATTATTGTGTCAAGGTGATCTCTGATCAAATTCTCAACCTTCCAGGAATTTGTACAGATTCCTTTCAATAGTTGCTTGTCCGGGATGGGAAGGGATCTACACAATTGGTAGAAAGATGTCAAAATTTATATAAAAACATCCGCTGTGTGTATATATAATATATATAAATATATAATAAATTATTCATTGCTCCTGAGGAAGTTGTCTAGCACAACGAAACGCGTAGAGCCATTTCCATTGCTGCAGCTGCTCTTTTCACTGAAGGCTCCTGAGTTGCCGTACTCCCCCACTGCTCCCCTCCAAGACCGGAAGCCGTCATTCACACAGCGGATTTGAAGTCAGACGCCATCTTCCACCCGGTCTGCTGTGGGTTAAGGAGAAGATCCCCGGTGAGCTGTTCCACACTGAGCCGGCACTCCCTCGCCTCAAGTAAAATCCTATGCGAACTTTGAACATGTACACATTGTGAGTACGATTCCTAAGTTTCTTTGTTGTTTTTATATAAATTTTATGTGCGATCTACACCATGGTCTGCCTTTCTTTTGCATGACACTGATCCCATAATATCTCCTGACGTCTGAGCTGATGTGCTGACACTCCATGCTGTAAACCAAGGCTGTTTTTCTCGAAGATCCTGACATCTTTCTACCAATTGTGTAGATCAATGCGATATACTATCTGACCTGCTGTAAGTAGGCATTGCTACAGAGCCAAGATCTATACACTGGCGACACACTTTATTCGAGCTCGGCTAGTCCCACGAATTCGGGTATACCCGGGTGTATTGAGGTTTGTGACTGTTTTCTGCCCGAGTGCATTGAGGTATTTTTCAGGCAGGGATTGAAGCATTTTATTCCTGCTGGCTGCAATACTGCACAGTATATATATATATACTGCATTACAATTCATGAATTTATGCCATCTGGTAGACACGCGAAGCATTGCAGCCTATTAAATCCTAATCATTATCATTTAACAGATCAGCCGCCCGTCAGCCAGGCATGAACCCAGGCTGGGAAGGCAAACGCAACGGGGCTTGTCAGAGGTGAGGAGCGGTGCATTCCAGGTATCTGCCAGGTACATACTGGGCATTTGCTCGAATAAAGTGTGTCGGTGCAGTATGCTATATCCAGAAAAAAACTTTATTACACTATTGTATGCTTTCTATTCTATTTTTCATGGTGTATCCCTGCTATCTTCGCTCCCTTCCCATCCCGGTCAAGAAAGAGTTCAAATCGGTGCCCACACGGCTCCAAAGTACCAGAAAATCCCATGGGATTTTCAGTCCCATTCACAGAACCATTAACCAATCAGCGCGTGGGAATTTCCTCACCAGCCCGCTCGAACACTGAAGCAGAGTGCCCCTGTCTACCCGTTGCCGAACTCCTGCCTGAATCACGACGATGCAGCCTTTTCCGATCCTGACCCTGGCTTGTCCTCAGACAACACTGCTTTCTCCAGTCCGGACCCCAGCTTGGTTGAACATGGACTTCGGCGCACTCTGGATCCGGCTCTGATGCCTAACATCGGTGATTAAGTAACCCCACCTCAGCCCCATGGGCCGGTCCCGGTTTGTGGCGAGCAAGTCCGTGACACTGCATGACTTTGGGCACTATTGCTAAGCCTGCTGTCTACAAGCAATCCTAAATCCTTATTCATCTAGGATTCCCCCAATTTATCCGAATTTAATGTGTAAGTAGCCAGTTTATGCTTGCATCCCAAATGCATAACCTTACATTTATCTGTATTAAACCTCATTTGCCATTTACCTGCCCACGTTTCCAGTCTCTCCAAGTCCTTCTGAAGAGAAATTACATCCTGCTCTGATTCTATTACCTTACACAATTTAGTATCATCAGCAAAGATGGAGACGTTGCTCTCGATCCCAATCTCAAGGTCATTAATAAACAAGTTAAAAAGCAGGGGTCCCAGTACCGATCCCTGAGGTACTCCACTCACGACTTTAGCCCAACCTGAAAAAGTTCCATTTATGACAACCCTCTGTTGTCTGTCCTTTAACCAGTTTTCAATCCAGGTCTATATATTATTACTGAGTCCAACTTTCTTTATTTTGTACACCAACCTCTTGTGTGAAACCTTATCAAAAGCCTTTGCAAAATCTAAGTAGACCACATCAACTGCATTACCCTAGTCTAAATTCCTACTTACCTCCTCAAAGAACCAAATAAGTTTAGTTTGGCAAGATCTATCCTTCATAAATCCATGCTGACTTTAACTAATAATTATGTTTTCCATTAGGAATTCCTGAATATTATCCCATATTAAACCTTCAAGTAGTTTCCCTAGTATTGAAGTCAGGCTTAAAGGTCTGTTATTTCCCGGTTGTGATCTAACCCCCTTTTTAAACATAGACACCACATCTGCTTTACGCCAATCTTGTGGTACTGAGCCTGTGGAAATGGAGTCCTTGAATATTAAATGTAATGGTTTGGCTATTTCTGAACTTAACTCCTTGAGAACTCTTGGATGTATGCCATCGTGGCCAGGTGCCTTATTTACTTAAATTTTTTCAAGCCACTTATGAACTTCTTCCTCAGTTAACCAATTGTTCATTAATATGGAGGTTGTGGCTTCCTCCTGTGGCATTAATTATTGAAATTGATTCTTCCCTGGTAAACACAGAGGCAAAGAATTTGTTTAATACCTCTGCTTTTTCCTTATCTCCAATAATCTGCCTGCCCATCTCACACTGAAAGGGTCCTATATTTTCTTTTCTCATTTTTTGTTATTAAGGTTTCCTAGTCTCCCGTGACAGTGATAAACACTTCACGATTTAAAGGAGCAATCCATGACATTCTTTTTCTTTTCTTTTTTTTAAATACAGAGTCTCCGGATCGGAACCTCATTAATTTCAGCTCCGGGGTCTCCATGCTTTCAGAGATACTTACCTCCAATGGGTGTGCCAGTATCTCCTGCAGCTTTTTCCAATTTAAAACTCTGCATCACAGCTTACTATTGGTCTGCAGGTCTTGGGAGATTTCAAAATCAGCCATAATGTGAACCCTGGAGTAGTTACCGGCACCTGCTATGGAGGTACAGTATGTAGCATAAAAAGGGGGGGAAAGAAGCACAAAAACTGTGAACTAGAAGGATACATTGTAGTCCAACTATATAGATTTCCTTGATGGGTGCCGCACCGGACCGCAAATGGGTTCGTTCAGAGCCACTTGTGTTGTTTGAGGAGTGAAGTTCCGATTGCGCACGAACTCATCAAATTAGGAAATATATAAAAAAGAAAAAAGACGAAAAAACACAATAGTCTAATATTGTATGCAACCGTCTAGGTAAAAAGTAATGCACTCACATTAGGCAAGGTTAGAAGAGCATTTCGTTTGGTAAGTGAACCACACTGATGAGCAGGAATCTCTGTTGATAGGATATATCTGGTAATGTAGACCTTCTCTCAAAGCAGGACTAGCAGCATTATTGTAGGTTCCTTAGCAGGATATTTTCCTCCAATCGCAAGACTTGCAGCGTCAATGTAAGCTCCTCAGCAGCAGGATATTCTCAATAAAGAGATAACACAAAATAGTGTAATACTGTATTCAGAATTGGTTAATTGCTCAAGCCAAATGGACATCAAGTTGTAAAATGTATCTAAAAAATTGCCCTTGTCTTGACTAGGATAGAAAGTAGATTTCTTTTTAAGATTAGTATGTTGGTACCCATCTTTTATACCCTGACTGTTAGCCGTTGTGGTTACACATGGCATATCGAATTTTCTTTTTAGGAAATGACGTTTTATTATCAATTTTCTAAAATATTTATTGGCATCTATAAACAAATTAAATGCACTTGGACCTGCTGTGGGGGCAAATTTGAGTCCTTTATTTAGGACTTTTATTTGATCCTGCGTGAGCTGTAGTTTTCTGAGATTAAAAATTCCTTGACTCTTAACTATTTTTGTCTTTTGTGCAGACCTTCTTCCTCTTCCTCGTCTGTGTTTTCGCTTCTCTTTTTTCTCTTTATTGTCGTGTCTATCAGATATTCTTCCTTTAGCGGAGAATATCGATTGGCATGTTCCCAAAATTTTGGCTGTTTGGTGTGTTGGTATCTGTCTGACTCTGTGGTGTGTGCACCCCAATGGTCTAAAAAAGACCCCGAAGTTGATGGTCTTTCCCCATCATCTTCCCTATGGTTATGTTTATATTGGTGTCTATCTAGTTCTGTGGAGTGAGTACTTCGGTGTTCTAAGGAGGATCCTGAAGTGGATGGTCTTTCCCCATCACCTTCCCTATAATTATGTTTATATTGGTGTTTCCTAGGTGATTTATGTGGTGACACTAAAGTTTCCTTACTAGATATTCTCCCTTTACTATCTAGTATAGTTTCTTTATTTCTCACTGGATTTTTTTTATTTTTGTTCATGGGTGACCTCCTTTTAGGTGTTCTTGTTGATATCTGTCCCGTTTTTCTCTTTCTTTATAAGGGGATCTTTCCCTTCTATAATCTCTGGTAGGTGTTCTATTTTTAGTAGTGTATCTAGGTGGAGTTCTATCTCTTCTAGGAGCATTACCCATTTTAGATTGATCATAATCCCTGTAATTATTTGGGTGATGATTATCTCTTGAATAATCTCTCCTTTGAGGAACATGGGGTTGTTTCTTGTTCTCATTTGAGGTTTCACTTTTTGCCCAATTTCTAATTCTGCCCGTGGCATAATCTTTTTTGTCGCGGGCAAACTTAGATTTTTTAGTGGCTCCAATATTTTTCTCAAGGAGATCTAATCTTTTTTTTAACTCATAGTCTGTAGTATAGAAGCCTGGAGTCGAATCTAGGGGTGCTAGTTTCTCTTTGATTTTATCTATCTCCTCATCTATTATTTTGAGTTGTATCTCGTGTTGATTAATCAACAGCTTCATAAAATTTAGTCATCAGCAATACGATTCCATGATGTTAAAAATGGTTGAATTTCTGAATATGATGTGGGCTGTTTGCAAATCCTCAGACCTCTTGGTACACGTTTATGTAATATATAATTTTCTAGAGTCACCTTATCCCAATTTTTTTTCTTTTCTGCTATCAATAATTTCTCCAATGTGAAAAATAAATTGTTACCATCTTCTTTGGATGTATGTATCTCTGAATCTGAAATTAATTAATTTATTACCCTTGAAAGAATTTCTCTTAGGAATGAAACGTACAGTACATTGAGGATTTTTTGTGATGTCAGACATCATGGAGGGTGGAGCTTAGGGATTCCAGGAATCAGTCGGTGATCTGAACGCTTGAGCAACCAGATTACTTCTAAATGCCATTTGCGGAACATGTCCCATCACATGCACACTTAATGATAAAAGCAGCAGCACAACTTACAGTATACCTTTTATTTGTGATTACCGATAGTAAGACTAGCAAAGTACTTCTTGGTGCACACTATAGACAAGTGTTTCTCAGCTACACTGCTCATTTCAAATCCAAATTTGCCTATTTTATTTTTATAGCCTCTCAGAAGTAATACTGGTCTGTTTAGTGTATACATTACTGTATATTCTTATGTACAGTATAAGTGCACTACTTCACTGTGGTTGTACTGTTACATACATATCACCATATAGGTGGTCCTACTTAATGGCTATACAGTAGCAGATAAAATATCCCAATTTATTGGGATACTGGGTGATAAAATCACAATGACCAGTCGCAAATCCCCCAATCTTAGAGACAAACTTGTAACGAGTCATTTTGTTCCCACTACAAACGAAACATTCCTCTCAACAGTTAAAAGAAAGGGTTTTTTCAAATGTAAAAATTGCTCTGCCTGTCGATACATGTGTCAGACAGATGTGTTTACAGATTTCAACAAGACTAAAAAATTTAAAATCAAAGACTTTCTTGGATGTAAATCAAAAGGTGTCATCTATTACATTATGTGTCCCTGTGGTCTTCCCTATATTGGGATGACCACACGTGAACTAAGATTTAGAATTCTCGAACACGTGAGGAACATAAAAAATGCTGCTAAAGATCTCCAGGCTTCCAAAAAAATTACATCGGTAGCCCGGCACTTCTGTCTGACACATGCATCAGACTTCACTCTTGTACAGGCATTTGCCATAGAGAAGGTGAGCCTTGGGCTAAGAGGTGGCGATTTAGAGAGGGCACTTCTGCGCAGGGTGTCTAGGTGGATCGTTCAAATGGACTCGATGATGCCACGGGGCCTTAACGACTACCTAGGCTTCTCAATGTTCCTATAGACGCTACCCACAGCCCCCATTTTTGATGCACCCTCTTTTCACTCATTCATACTTGTGTTTAAAAAACTGTATGTGATGAGAATCTCATGCACTTCCCTCTCTCTCTTTTTCGCATTTTTCCCTATTCAATCATAGAGTCCTGGGTTTGAACCACATAGGATCATCAAGAATTTGGGACTTGATCTATACAGTATCCAAGATTGGACTAAAATGGCAAGATTTCATGTCGACATCAGAATAAGGAGAAGAACAATTTCATACATTTTCCTGTAAAGACTATACAAAACAAAGTACTATATCTGTACCCATCTTCTTTGGCTACACTACTGTAGCCATTACTTTCATTAATCTACATACAGGTGGAGCATATGGAGAGACTATAATATATATTTCATTCTATAGACTCCCAATTTCTAAGGATGATTTCTTCGGGGAGTTATGGGGACAAAATTCATGTACCCTTTTACAATCTGGAACTGCTCTATATAAATCCCCTCAGAATTATTTAGCACTTATTATGCTAATTTTGAATCCTCCACATGTATATAAATGATGTTTAAAGATATATGGCAGATAAGGAGTAGTAATAACTACAGAAGTATAGAAATGTATTTCTGATCAAATAATGGTATAGTTGGTACTTTATGTGTTCTGAACAATGATTATGTAAGTTATGATATACTCTCTGATATCACTCTAAACTTATGATTTCTATTTTTCATCACTATGCCTGAAGCATATTTCTGTGTGCTGTTTAACCATTGCCCATGATCAGTTCATGCTGCTAAGTTACAAATATCAATATACTTATTGCAATTTTTCTGCTAAGCCCTTCCCTGTGACCATGTATATTTTATTAGTAACTTCATTCTGATATTCTTACTTAGTATGTAACTGTCCCTTTAATATAACCCAGTTGTGAGCTAAACACACTGCGCATGCGCACGACACAGCACTGTATCAGGGCCATCACTGAGGCAGTGATTGTGCCTATACTTAGGGCAAGCATGCGCAGTGAGGCTGTCCGAAGTATAAACTAATGGAAATACATGCCAGCTACAGTATGCTGTGAGTCAGCAAGGGGCGCCAGGGACGATAAGTGATGACGTCACGGACATGCGCATTTGCAACTATTAGGTCCGCTTTTGCCAGTAGTATCTGAGGGCAGCTTCCTGATAGAGTAGTGTAGACGACGGCCCTATAATAAACGCAGGCTGATGACGTCACACACATGTTTACTGTGTATCTAGGAAATTGAGCAGCCAGAACTGCCCTCATTAAGGTAGGCGTTGACACGGCATTTCTTTGGTTATGACACTGTTTGTAAGCTCATTATACCCATCTGTTTACCCTTTATTCTCCATGCTATCTATCAATTACAACAGGTGGCACCACTCACTAGCCCAATTATATCCCTATTTAAGACGCATGTTACCCTGCCTACAGTACCACTCCCAGTAGAAGGCTCAGGCCGAAACGCGTAGGAGCAGGTCCAGTAGGCAGGATGTAGGCAGGATCCCCTGTTTTGTCCCCCCTTAGGGACATGTTCACGTGCTAAGAGCTTTGCTCCTTGTTTCCTCCCCAGACACTGCTGAGTACCTGACTTGAGGTGATGTATTGTTTATTTTGCTGCTGCAGATTATGGTGTGCTTTTTTGATTACAACATGTGTGTTTTACATTGAGTCTTACTGACGTTGCATTACTCTGTATTTATCCCAGATTCAAGGGAGATAGAAGTGTATTGTTGTCTTTGTATTTACCACGTTATTTAGCCACCATTCTTTATCTGCAGTTAGCTGTACTATTTCCACCCTGTCAGGTACTTCAGAGCATTTATTCTGTTTATTCAGACTTTTGTATTGTCCATAATGGGACTCTCTGGTTAGAGGATATAACAACTTTTGCTATATAGGGGATCCATGCCTTATTTTAAAAACTTTCTGTGCTTTGTATTTTAAATTTATGTTCTGTGACAACCCTTAATAAAATGTTGTGTATTTGTACTGCCAGGCAAACTAGAGTGCTTTATTTTGGGCTCTTTTTCTCTTTTGCAATATATATACAAAAACACAGAAAAAACAGGCGCACTCATAGCGTAAAATTGTATAACAATAAATTTATGGAGTAAGGGATAAAAATGCACACTCACAAACAAAGCTGGAAAAAAATGCGTTTTTGAGTACAACTCAGCCCGTTCAGACGCAGGAACCCAAGGAGGAGGACTTCGGTGTGATGTCCGCGGTGTGCCTTGCCACAATATCCCCTCTAGGTCCTGGCAGAGACCGAAAGCCACGAGGGACGCCGCCTTCCCCTCTCTCCGGTGCTACACAGAGCATACACTGAATAGAGTCTCGCGTGAACTCGATGATGTCAGCGAGGTTTCAGCCGGGGAGAGTTCACAGTGTAAACAGTAACTTGAATGTCTGAATGGCTGGTAGCAAAATGCTAGCAAAGCAGCAGGAGTGCAATAATGTAGATGAGTGCAAATAAAATATATAACCTGGAGAGTAGGCTCCACAGCAATCTCTACGCATTTCGTTTCAAGCGAGACTTCATCAGGAGTTCATATATATATATATATATATATATATATATATATATATATATATATATATATATATATAGGCAATACGATACCGCACGTGGACGAATATCAGAGGCAGCACTCCAGATGGTTGTCAAAAATAATGTACTGGAGTGCTGCCTCTGATATTTGTCCACGTGCGGTATCGTATTGCCTATCTTTCTGTACAGGATTTGCACCCACTTTATTAAACATTCAGACGGACTGCCTATGGTTCTTTATTATCTCATATATATATATATATATATATATATATATATATATATATATATATATATATATATATATATATATATATATATATATATATATATATATATATATATATATATATATATATATACTGTATACATACATTGTAAAATGTGTATTTTTAACAAAATAAATAATTAATTCCTATTAGAAAAAAAACAAATAATAAGAATATAATAATAAAATATAATCCCACCCAAAAAATATATGAAAAATATCAACCGTAAAAAACAAAGGGCTAAAGTCACTGAAAGAGCACTCTATTACTGTAGCAATTAACAATTAGTGTATGGTCTGAAGAAAAGACTTGACAGTCCTGAAAGGTTACTTTGTATATGCCTGCTCTGATGATTTAATACAGAACAAGTTTATTTAAACTTACCTAAAGGCCCCTGTGTGCTTCCTCTATTACCTGCATTTCTTCATAACAATTAGAAAAATACTTACAGTAGTTCATAATAATGTAGTATATGTAATGTCTCCCCCATATAGAATTAAGCAAAATCGACGAAAGTGCACATATAAGAGTTAGGCTCTCATTCTAAAGCGGTGGTGCGAATAGTATACAGCCCTATTGTACTGCACTATGGAATATGTTTCTGTGTTTAAATAATTTATATTAATATTATTCATAAATACTCTTCCTCTGGAGCACCATAATGCGTGGAATATAACATTCAACTTGCACTATTAAAAAGTTATTTGTTGCAGTGTCTGGGTTGCAATTGTAGCAGGTAGTACGGAAAGAGATAAAGTAGCCTATAAGATGCACTCAGCCCCCGCTAATAAAAAACATAACTTTTAATAATGAAATAAGAAAAAAAATATACAGATGCAGCCACCAAGATTTGAGCATTTCTCGGACCAATCTCAGTGCCATCTGCCATGTTCCTCGCGTGATTCACTGAATCATTTTCCCATGAAGTCTGTCAATTGAACCTTTGTTTCCTTGTACAGATACAGTCATCAAGTTCCGGCCATTTCTCGAGATGAAAACCGCATCATGCCACAATATCTTGTGAGGTGGACCGCAGCCAGACTAATGGCCCATCAGGTTAACACAGTGTGGGTCCCTGCTGTGTGAATCCTAACGGGTTCTACCTGTCTCACATAGACACACAGTAAGAGATAGAGTGACTGATTCAGTCTATCTGTGCGCCTCTAACAGGCGATTGCGGGGGTTTTATTTAATTTTAATATTACAGTATTGTAGAAGGGAGCTGAACCCCTGATTGCAGGTCCGGGGGTCCCCTACTTCCCGAGTTACCGGCCCCATTAGGGGGTAAACAACACACAAAACCCCAAGAAGCTCATTTTGGGAAAAAATATATATGTATATAGGTGTCAAAAAGGAGTGCTTATGAGTGTGGCGAATGCATAAAACAAAGAACAAAAAAGCCCAATGCCACTTCCAATATGACAACAATACACAGTAAAATACTTATACTGTATGTTCTATTGAAAAAAGGCTCATTTAGTTTAACCCTTTGGCCAAAGCATCGTAAGCCTATGAGCCACATCAAGGCAGACCCTGCTCACAGGTCCTAACACTACCAGATAAAATACTAATACACCTATACTAGGATTACAATTCTCATTGACCTCTATTAGGAGGGAGAAGGACCAACATTGGATCCATATCCAGTAAAATGAAAGAGACCTGTTAACTAGGACAGTGGAGAGGGGGGAGCTTGACACCTGGGAGGGAGGGGCCAATAACCTCCAACAGCTGAGAACAGCTGACAATAACTTAAACAACACAGAGAACCCAGAGAAGCTCATTTTGGGAACCCCTGAGCACCCACAAAAATATATATGTATATAAGTGTCAAAAAGGAGTGCTAGTGAGCGTAGATGATGCATAAAACAAATAACAAAAAAGCCCAATGCCACTTCCAATATGACAAAAATATACAGTAAAATACTTATATTTTCTCTTGAAAAAGGGTCATTTAGTGTAACCCTTTACCCAAAGCGTCATAAGCCTGGAGCCACATCAAGCCAGACCCTGCTCACAGGTCCTAACACTATCAGATAAAATACAAATACACCTACAGCTGCGGCACATCCTATTCAGCTGCGGCACATCCTATTCTAACTTTTACCTGTCTTGCCCCGCGCGTCATTACGGGCTGGCGCCGAACGTGGACGTGTGCCAGCCCACCCTAGCTGCATCTTCCCCTCCCTCTTCCTTTCCCCTCGTGACCCCCTGGCTGTTCCGGCCCGCTCCCCGCTCCCAAAAATAAAATACCCCCTTACCTGCAGCCTCCTTCGGGGATGCCTGGAGTCTTCGGGATGCCTGGCGTCTTTGGGGATGCCTGGCGTCCTCGGGACGCCAGGAGCACGTGACCGGTGCCCAGCTGACGCGCGGCACGCCAAAAATAAAAAAGTAAGCCGCGTCTGCCCGCACTTTGCGGTGGCGGCCGAGTTAGAATAAACTCTGCCGCCACTATATACTAGGATTAAAATTCTCATTTACCTCTATTAGCAAGCTCTAACCCCAGAACCCATTATATCATATATATAGCTCAACCCCGTTATAGCGCGATCCGCTACAATGCGGTTCCACCTATAACATGGTCTGAGAGTAGCTCCCGATTTAAAAATTTCGCCAATTTTTTTTTAGCAAAATGGCCACTACCCGACATCTGCAGCTCTCTCCTCTCTGCACCTTTCTTCTCTCCCTGCATCAGCAGGCTGCCCACATGCGTGGCAGAAATGTCCAAAGTTTTTTTTTTAATAACATTCAATGCTTTATTGCTAATGGACGCACACACGCACACACGCACACACGCACACACAGTCCTCCCCCCTACACTAATCATTTTAGCATACCATGCAGGAATCTAACCCATGACCCTTCAAACACTGGTAGCGATTCTATAGCTGCTACGCCATAGGATTGGTGTGATGTCATTGACTCTCTTATCATACTTAACTTCTATTGCACAGTACTGCAGACAGCATCTCTACCAGTGTATGAAGGGTCATGGGTTCGATTCCTGCATGGTATGGTAAAATGTTTTTTTTATTATAATGTATACATGTATAAAAAAAAATTTTTTAATTTATTATATTAAATAATAATTTATAAATTATAGTGTGTATGTGTGTGTGTTTGTCCATTAGCAATAAAGCAGTGAATGTTATAAAAAAAACCTTGGAGAAGTGTGCCGCGCACGTGGACGAAGCCTGATGAAGCAGGGAGGGAGGACAGAGCTGCTGGAAGGATAAAGCTACAGATGCTGGATTAGTCCTCGTGCGGCAGTCATCTCGCGGTCCCGGTTAACGCAATCCAGGTTAAAATGTGGGCTCATTATGTGGACCCCCAGCACTGCGTATAACGGGGCTCAGCTTTATAATGTATATTTATGTCAAAAGGAGTGGTACTGAGCGTGGCCAAATGTATACAACAAAAGACAGAAAAGCCCAATGCTGGATCCAATGTGCAAAAAAATATAGTAAATAGTATATAGTTACATAGTACATCGTTACTCAGGGTGATGTCTGGCAACTGTGCAATCCTGGTTGCTTCAGGCAACGGGCGGGAGTAGATGGTCATAGAGGATGCTTTCCTCCTGTCGTGGCCTAGCGCTTACCGGGGTTGTCATCTCCTCCAACAGAAGGGTATACATGTATTCTGGAGATGGAGGGGGTGAGTATGGGGGGGTTCATGGTGTAAATGGTGTTGGCACGTGATGGTAAAATCCTGGATTGAGAGGGTGCACGGGATAGGGGGTATGCGGTTCCTCCATGAGAGAATAATGCACCTCCAGGCCACCCTCCTTCTCCTTCGTTGGACATATAGGGGCAGGGTCTCCAATTAAAGAATAGAGCCCTGCAATGTTCCTCTCAATCTTATCCAGACGAACACTAATGCACCTATCCATATTCACCATGGTCTCCAAAAGACGATCCATCTTGGCTTCTATTCGGTCCCTGTATTGCTCTGTTGAGTTGTCAATCATTTCTATACCACTGAAAACATCCAGCATGCGGGCGACCAAGACTTGCCCCAGAACGTCTGGGAGAAATACAAGATCAGATCTGCTTGTCTACCTCAGAAATATACCTAGTTCATATTTAAACACCACATCAGTTTTGAGCTCTACAGCAAGTGGATCCAAAAGGTCAATTATGAAGGCAATAAATACAAGAAGGCACTTCCAGCAATTTAAGGAGAACAAATATGGAGGAATTTAAGTGCAATTTTAAAACTACCAGTCTTCTTATGAAAACCGTGAGAGACAGCATCCTCAGAAAGAACTTCTTTCCCATGTACTGTACTTTATACAGTATGAACTCATATTTTGAATCTTCAAATTACAATTACACACACACTTGAAGTACTGTACGGGAAGACAACTCGCAATCGCCCACTTGAGTTTCTCAACAGTATTACAGACAATGCTAAAATGAAATTTTTTGCACTCTATCAAAACACTAGAAAACTCGCGTCTTAATGAGGGAAAATTTCAAGAAATTTCAAGACATTTTTTTTTTATAACTTTGATTTTATTGGGTGATACATTACATATATGGTAACACAACCCATTGGCTTTAATAGGACCACCGCGTTTTCTACTCCACCCAAAAATAAATAAATAAATAAACTGACAAACAGGACTCACAAGACAGACAGGGAGACAGGACCTAAGGGAAGCTGGGGAGGGGAGGGGTGGGAGGGGGGGATGTGGAGGGGGCGACCTTATTCATGGAAGGGGAGCATCTGCTCACTTTTCTCGCTTTTCCGGCGTCCGCTCGATTTCTTCTCTGATGATAATAAACTTTATCTCACCCGTTTGGGGTGACTCCGTGTCTTCGGTCTCCTGCCTACAGTCCGTCTTACTGTCTCTATATGGTCATGGATCCGTTTGGTCACCGGAGAACGCATGTTTTATCTATCATTGCAAAATAGTGGCACTGTCCACCCCCGGAATGTCTGTCTGCGCCAGCCATGGTGACCAGACTTTTAGAAAATTTGAGCCGGTGTCGTTAACCAGACTTGTCAACTGTTCCATCGGGCAAACAAACCAAATTATATTTCTGATTTTGGGTACAATTGGGATATCTGGTTGCTTCTACAATGCTGCGATCTCACATCTTGTGGCAGTAGCAAAATGTGTAATTAATTTATGAGTTGCATTCGAGAGCCCCCGGACCCACCTGCCCAGTAGGAACAGCCACGGGTCAAGGGGGATCTCCACACCTAGCAACCGTTGTAGCCACTCCTTAAATTCCGCCCAAATCGGAGCCACCTTCGTGCACGACCACAGCATGTGGCGCAGGTCCGCTCTTTCTCCACACTGCTTGGGGCAGAGCGGGGAATAGCCTCTGACAAATTTAGATAGTTTTGTTGGGGTGTAGTACCAGCGCATCAGGACTTTATATGCGTTCTCCTTTAACGTGGTACAGATAGAGCTTTTAGCTGCTGCCTGCAGGATCCTATCCCAGTCCTTGTCCTCTAGTGTCTCCCCTAAATCCGCTTCCCACTGTCTCATATAGCTAAGTCTGGGCTCGTCTTCTGTCTCGGGGCAAATCACTTCCTTGTACTTTCTAGAGGTTAGTCCCCTCATGTCCATTCCTCTTGAACACAGCTGCTCAAAATTTGTTCTCCGGGGCCGAATAGGGGCCTTGTTATAGAATGCCCTGATCTGTAGGTATCTAAAGAAGTCAGAGTTAGGAATATTTTTTTCCTCTTTGATATGGTCAAAGGTTTTGACAAATTTTCTTCCATCCAGATATTTTAGTCTGAGATACCCTGACTGAATCCACTTTGAAAAATTAGAACTATCCATGCCTGGAGCGAAGTCCGGGTTACCCCAAATGGGGGTCATCAAGGAGTTTGGTTTTGTTAGAGAACATCTAAATTTGGTAGCCTCCCAAACCTTTAAGGAACTCAGCATGGCCTGCAGAGGTGTCCGCATTCTGGACCAGATTATCTTGGGTAACCAGATTAGGTTTCGCAGCTCTACGGGTGCGCAGCACTCTCTCTCTCAAGCGCCACCCATCTCCGGAGAGTCGGATCTGCGTGCCACTGCAAAATCTGCATTAGCTGGGCCGCTTCGTAGTAGGCGAGCAAGCATGGCACCCCCAACCCTCCACTTGAGGTCGGCCTCCTCAAGATATCTTTTTTAATTCTTGGGCCCTTTTTATTCCAGATAAACTTTGTTATTGTAGACTGTAGCGAGAGAATTTCATCTTTTGACAGGGGGATCGGGAGGGCCTTGAAAAGGTATAGCACCCGCGGAAGGAGATTCATTTTTACGCTATGAATTCTTCCTATACAGGAGAGGCCACACTCTGCCCATCTCCTGAGATCCTCTCGTAGAGTCTTAAACAACCTTGGATAATTTGCCTTATATAAGGCTTTGTAATCATTAGTTAGATATACCCCTAGGTATTTGATAGTGGAGGGCTGCCATTTAAAGTTAAAGTTTAGTCCAATTAATTTTTCCACTGGTTTAGGTAAATTTAGATTGAGGGCTTCCGACTTGGCCTGATTAATTTTGAACCCCAAAATTTGGTTAAACGTCCCCAGAGTTGAAAAAACATTGGGCAGAGAGGTGAGAGGTTTGGATAATATCAGGATCACATCATCCGCGTACAGCGCCACTTTATGTAACTGCTCTTTTAATGTTATTCCCGAAATATCCGGGTTGTTTCTCAGTTGTGCCGCCAAGGGTTCTATACAGAGGGCGAACAACAAGGGGGACAACGGGCATCCCTGCCTCGTGCCACTGCGGATTTGAAATTGTTCCGATGGGAACCCCTGGTGTCGCACCCTTGCCGCCGGCCCCTCGTAAAGTGCCATAATGGCTCCCAATAGGCGTCCTTCAAAGCCAAATGCTTCTAGCGTCCCCCTCAGGTAGGGCCAGTCG
This sequence comes from Ascaphus truei, assembly GCF_040206685.1. Classification (NCBI taxonomy): domain Eukaryota; kingdom Metazoa; phylum Chordata; class Amphibia; order Anura; family Ascaphidae; genus Ascaphus; species Ascaphus truei. The sequence goes on from NC_134493.1 coordinate 14,166,441, forward strand.
ATCCTATTGAAGGCTTTTTCCGCGTCCAGCCTTAATACCATTGAAGGAATATTTTGCTTTTTAGCCAGATCAATCAAATCGATTATTCGTCTGGTATTGTCTGCCGCTTGCCTTCCTCCGATAAACCCCACCTGATCTGGGTGTATCAACCTGGGAAGGACGATACCCACTCTATTAGCTATAAGCTTAGAGAAATTTTTTATGTCCGTATTGATCAAAGAGATGGGCCGGTAGCTCTTACAGTCTGCCTGGTCCTTTCCAGGTTTATGGATCAGAGAGATAGATGCCTGAAGCATCTGTGCTGGGAACGAGGCCCCTAGCAAGACCGAATTAAAGAGTTTCAGCATATGTGGGGCTAGAATTTTCACATATTTTTTGTAGTATAGGTTTGAGAAGCCATCTGGACCGGGCACCTTTGCTGGCTTAAGGGACTTTACAACTTCCGTTAACTCTTCTAAAGAGAATTCTTTCTGTAACGCCTCTCTCTCCGCCCTGCTCAGTGTCGGCAATTTCGAATCTTTTAAAAATTCTCGGAGATTGTCCCTCGTTCTCTGATTGTGTATGACCTTACCTCCATCGTAGAGCGTTTCATAGTAGTTTTTAAATTCCGCTACGATCCGCTTAGGATTCGAGGTAAGTTCCCCCCCCTGCGTGCGAATAGATTGAATGTGGTAGTTTGGTATTTTGTTTCTGAGTCTATTAGCTAGGAGGGTGTCCGGCGTGTTCGCCTTCTCAAAAAACCTGCACTTAGTCCAGCTCATCTCCTTTTCAGCCTGGGAAGCCAATCGTATATTTAACTGTCGTTTTTGTTTAAGGGCAGAGTCATTTTGGAGCTTTTATGCATTGCAGTGAGGGATGCCAATTTCTCCTGCAGCTCTTTGATCTGGCTCTCTTGCTCTCTTTTGCGTCTAGCGGCTAGCCACATAAGAGATCCCCTGAGGGTAGCCTTATGGGCCTCCCACAAAGTGGCGTGTGATGACACACTACCCTCGTTCTCTGTGAAATATTCCTTGATCTTGTCTGCGACCTCTCTCTCAATTTTTGGAATTTTTAACAACAGCTCATTTAGTCTCCAGCCCGCTCCCGGCCTGTCTAGTAAATTTAGTGTGCACCGCAGCTCTATAGGTGCGTGGTCTGACCACGAAATGTCGTGTATTCCCGAGTGGGAGACCACTGGAACTAGTCTATTGGACACAAGGAAGTAATCTATCCGACTAGTTAGTTATGGGGGTGGGAGTAAAAAGTGTAGTCTTTGATCTGTGGTTGTTGCTCCCTCCAGATATCTGATATATCCAGATATAGCTGGCAGTCTCGTAGTCCTTGGGTAATGTTTAGTACGTTCTGTCTGAGGGGGAGATTAGGTGCTGTGCAACGGTCAAGCTTAGGGTTTAACGTCCTGTTCAGGTCCCCTGCCACAATCATATTTCCCTTTGCCTCCTTCTGCAGTTTCCGGAAGAAAAGGGAAAAAAATTCTGAAGCCTGCTCGCATGGTGCATATATTGATGCCAGCGTAAGGGACTGACCCTGTACGGATCCTACGAGGATAAGGAACCTGCCCTCTGCGTCCACTACCTTCTTTTCTAGCTTAAACGATATTCTGTTGTGGATTGCAATGGCTATCCCTCTCTTTTTTTCTTTTGCTGATGCTAGGTGTACTGTGCTAAAGTCCTTGTCTAAAAATTTGGGAAAGCTAACTTTGGAAAAGTGGGTCTCTTGGAGAAAGAGAATGTCAACTTTGTGTCGTTTGTAATCTTTAAGGGCCAACTTACGTTTTGTGGGGCTATTAAAGCCTTTAACATTATGGGAAATGCACCTGATCTCCTTATTCATTTTGCTTAACTCGAGTCTTCTCTCTATCGGTGGATTTCCGGGCTGTTCTGCTCTTCAGCGGCAGTGCGCTGCTCACGGCTCCAACTTCACCAATTTCACTGTCTCCTGCCTTGTTGCACATGGGAAGGGGGAGGGGTGAGGGGTGGCGGGGTGTGACACAGAGGGAAAGTCCATTGGGAACACAAAAGGAAAAACAGCACATAAGTACATGCACAAAAATAACAATATGTCATCGGGTCCAGGGCCTCCCCGTCCTGTAGCCAAGTCCAGCGCCTTTGGGGTGGCGGCTCTCGAGGCCTCCTGACCACGACCCTCATTTACCCCCAAAAAGGATTTTAACGGGTTCCAGGGGGACCCACCTCCCCTGGCCCCGCCTGCAGCACATTCCGACCCCGGGGCGTGAAGCTCCCTCACCACCCCATACCCGCACTCTCTCTACACCCCACCTAACCCTTTAAACATACAACCATAACCATAGTTGCTCTAACTTGCCTGTATGAGCTCTAACCTAGACCTCTACATGAACTCTAAATGCCCCTGTAGCGTGCTTCAACCTTGCCTACCTTCTGCCCCTTACTCCTCATACATATGCACGCTTATATCCTCTACCCCCGTGTCCCCCTCTAGGCCCCCTCCTTTTATCCTTCTCTACTTTCCTCCTCGTCGTGGCTTCCCTTCCTCCCCTATTCCTCTGCCTCTCCCCTCTCTGGCTTCTCATGTCTTCCGAACTAATCCGCCTCCCTCTTCTTGGGCGGCCCGCTATCTATCCCTACCCAACCCATGACCACCTGGCCTTCTAAATGTCCCCCTCTCCTTCTGCTGCTTTCCCTGCATCTGGCGTCTGGTTTGGCTCCTGAGTGGGGCTTTCCTCTCTCGGCTGACGCTCGCCGGAGTGCCCCCGTCTGCTTGTGATGTCAGCTGCCCCAACCAAGATGGCGTCCCTCAGTTCGGCTCCATGTGATGACGACTTCCGGTTTCCGGTGGCCGCCATTTTGGATTGTCCGCTGCCTCGAGGAGGATGGAGCGCGCTTTCTCCTCCCGCCATTTTACCTCTTCCTGATTCTGCGCCCCACGCTGGATCTCGAAGAGCGCCATTTCGCCCGCCATCTTCTCGCAACCTCCGGGACCGGAATCAAAGAGTTTCCCTCTTCTCTTTACCAGGAGCTGTCGCAGAGCCGTGCAAATTTATGAAGGGTCTTCGGGATTCGTCCGGGGGCTTCCACTTTCTCCCTTTCATTACAGGTGCCATGTTTTCCCAAGCGGGAAGATCCCACAGCTCCACAGGCAGGCAACTTTCTCGTGATTTAACTGATCAACTTTTAACAGTGTGTGAGCCATTATCGTGGCTATTGTAGTCTTTCACCTCTTGCTCCCCTTGGACTTTGGTGAGCCCGCTCCTCCGCTCCATTCGGGCTCCAGTATGTCTGCCTCTTCCGCTGCCCTTACAGGGGCACCCTTCAGGCCCAGCTTGGCTAGGAACTCCGGCCCCTCTGCAGGATATTTCATCGTGATGGACCTCCCATTCCATGCCAACATCAACCCAAACGGGAAGGTCCATCGGTACCGCACATCCTGCTTGCGCAGGACTTTAGTGACCGGCAGCAGGCTGCGGCGCCTCAATAGGGTTACGGGGGACAAATCCTGAAAAATGAGCATTTTATTATTTTCAAATTCGACAAATGGCAGGGCCCTTGTTTGGCGTAAGACTGCCTCCCTGGTGGTGTAAAAATGCAGCCGGATAATAATGTCCCGCGGCTGTTCATTTTGAACTGGTCGGGAGCGGAGGGCTCTATGGCAACGATCCATGGCCAGAGCCTCCTTGCCGCAGTCCGGCAGCAGGGACTCCTCGCAGTCTCCCACCTCCTCGGAGACCCCCCTTAGTCGTATATTTTTCCGCCTGTCGCGGTTCTCCGCATCTTCTTGCCGCTCTTTCAGTTCGTCTATCTGCACTGTAAGTCGCCTGTCTTCTTCTCCGTTTTTTTCCCTGCTTTGATAGTGAGATCAACTTTATTTTCCAGGTCGTCTGTTCTGGTCCCAAGCTTCACTACATCTCTTTTTACCTCCTTAATTTCCGCCTGCAGTAGGGATTTTAGATATTTGTAAAGTCTTTCAAAGTCGCAGCGCCGTACTGGGAGAATGGATTGACTGCTTATTCCCTCCTCGTCCCCCTCTTGTTCCGTGTCGGTATCTGGATTTGAAGCCGGCGCCATTTCTCCTGCTCTCTCACTCTCATCCAAAGTATGCCCTAACATCGGCCAGCTTTTGCTTTTTTTGGCTTGCTGGCTTCTTCGGGGCCATCCTGGGATGTTTATGCAGTGATGACTAGAGGTTATATGTAGATTTTGTGGGTTTTGGGGTGTTTTTAATGTTTTCTTTGTTGAGCGCGGCACGGAGCTATTCACTTATGCCTCAATACCCTTGTCCGTCGCGCATGCGCCTCATTTCAAGACATTTTTACATTTGTGGCAGGGGCGTGACCAAGGAGCTGAGCGGTCGCAGGCAGGAGCAGCTCCGTTACCACCGAGAACAACTATGCCCTAGTAATACACAAATCAGCCTAAAACACCATACAAACACTACTGAGCAGTAGGAGATTGCCCCAAGGCTCTATCAAGCCCTGCAGAGAGCTGTCCGAGCAATGGAAGCAGTACCGAGGTCGGGAAGAGTGTGGCCTCCGCCGGGTCAGCTCAACTGATAAGATGCCCACCAGGTTCAAGTAGCCGCACTACCAGAGGACTGCCTGACTAGCCATAGACCAGGTGATCACCGCAGAGCCAAGGAAGCAGTGATTGGATGTATGGCAGTGAGTGGTGTAGATGGGAGGCGAGTGAGCATGCAGCATACAAGCCGGCAGATCGGGACCCAGTGACCTACCCCTGAAGAGTTCTCAGCCCCCTGCAGATGTAAAGGACACACAGCCACCAAGGGTGTTCCCATCCCATTCCCCAAGACAGCTGCCGAAGGCCTCTGAGAGGGTGCAGGGGAGCCTAGTAAGTGCCATTAAGTACCAGACAGCAACTGACATCAAGGCTGAGCAACCTAGGACTGACAGTCCCCTCATTCACACATCACCAAACTGAGGACATGAACTATTCAATTAAATCCAATTAAATCCAAGATGGTTGCCCAAACCTAAAGTATAGAGGGAAACACAGAAGGGCAACCCAATCAGCCTCACTTCACCTCCCCCCTCCCACACTTATACCAGTGTTTCCCCTTCCCCCCTACCCTTTAATAGAAACACACATGATTTACAAGAGTAACCCCTGGGAGGCTGTTGACCACAAACCAAAATTGGGTCTATACCCAACATTAATCATATAATCAACAAATAGCCGTTCAGAGGAGAGAATTGACTAACAAAAACTAGGCTTGTGGGAAGACCACCAAGATCAACAGAGGGTTCCTGCACCCTTTGCCTTGCAGGCCACAGAACCCTGGGACCGAAGTTTTCTCCAAAGGGCCTTATGCCCTCCAATCCAGTTTTTAGGATAACTGGTTTTCTAAATGTAGGGCTCTTTCTTAGCCCTCTATGCCTTCTCTGCCTGCTGTTCTATCTCCGGACTCTTTCCCCCCACACCTTCTCTTTCCCTCCGCCCCCCTGCCTCTGCATCCACTAAGGTACACCCAAAAGTTGTAATAATGATCCCACCCTGCCTGACTAAAAGATTAGAGAACTAAAAGACACCTAACAGGAGGAAAACAAGGGATCTAGACAAATTATTAGAGATATATGGCCCCCCCAGTGGGAAAGGAGGGGTCTTAATACAGATGCAGACACGTGTATCCGAACACTTGCCTTGGAAAATCTGGGAAAATCTCCCAGTAATGCTGCAACATTTCATTGACATTTCTGCTGACAGACTAATGGCCCATCGGATTAACACAGAGGGATTCCTGCGGTCCCATTCAGTCTGCACGTCGGCTGAATATTACTGACCATGGCTAATCCCACTTCTATAAAAATTATATCACTGAATGTAAAGGGGCAGGAGACTAATAAAAACAGGAGATTGGCTCTCCAAGAACTTTTAAAAGATCAAGAAGGGATATTGTGCTCCTCGAAGAGACTCATTTTGATGTCCATGATCCCCCTGACACTTTCAGGAGTATATTCCCGCAAGCATTCTATTCCTCATTCAGTAGTAAGAAAAGAGGGGTGGCGATTCTATTCAGATAAGGGGTTCCCTTCAGCACAGAAAAGACAATCAACGACCCAGAGGGTAGATTTTTTTTATAATGCATGGTATACTCTCAGGATTGGCTATTGCTCTACTCAATTTATACTCACCAAACGAAAACCAAACAGAATTTTTGAAATCAGTCCTAGAAATGATTGAACCGAAATTCTTATCCTCTCTCATAGTGGGAGATGATTTAAATATGGTCTCCAACCCTGAGGTGAGGGATCCTCTATCCCGGGACAGACCCACATGCTCCATATCCAAAAAAAAAGGCAAAAAATGTAGGGATATAGTAAAGGAATTTTCTCTGACAGACATCTGGAGGGCACAACATCAGGGCCAGAGGGACTGCACATTTTATTCTCCCCCTCACCAAATGTTCTCAAAAATAGATTATTTATTTGTCACAAAAAATATTCTCCAAGCCTCTTCTTATTCGGATATCGGACCTATTACTTGGTCAGAGCATGCACCAATTGACCTAACTCTCACCCTCCCCTTTGTCAAAAATAATTATTTCAATTGGAGATTAAATGATTCACTCCTGGAATAGAGAACAAACTTAAACAGGCTCTAAAAGAGTACTTCACTCTCAAAAAACGCTCAGACTCATCCCTGGCGATGCTCTGGGAAGCCCATAGAGCCACGATCAGAGGAGATTTTATGTCTATCGCATCCAACAGGAAAAAAACTAAACTCAAAATATACAAAGTTCTAACTGACAAAATTACAAGATTAGAACAATCACATAAAGCCAAGCCATTAAAAAAATATACAAATCCCTGGTCGCAACCAGAACAGAGCTGAGACAGATACAACTATAAGATGTTGAGAAGGCCCTGAAATGGACCAATCAACGATACTATGACAAGGGGAATAAAGCAGACAAACACTTAGCCAATAATCTGAGGGGGGTGCGGATAAGGTCACAAATAACGGCGATCAAAGATAAAAATGGAAATATTCTCTATGATGATAAAAGAATTGCACAAGGATTCACCACATTTTATACAAATGATATAATCTAAATTCTCTAAAGGAACTTCCCAGCTCCTACAGATGCAGCGGCCATTATTCGAACACTTCACGCGTTGTATACCTCGGAATACCCATGCCATGGCACGGGATTTCTTCCAACCTTCCCGCCCCTTCCCGCCTTAAGAGTGCAGAAAATGGCATTTTAGTGTTAAACAATGTTAAACACGGAAATTGACACATTAGCACAGTAGCACATTACTGTACACCTTACAATTCATTAATTTCTGCCACGGATACAAAACAGAATCCATGAAATTCAAAGAAAGCAACCGCGATAAACACGAGTGCCTGAGGTGATTGGCCGCATTAATGCCGCGTGGAGTACAGCAGCACACACGAAAACGGCTCTGTGATTTGTTTGAATAACGGCCGCTGCATCTGTAAACTCAGAGGCCATCACAAATTTCTTAGAAAACTGTAATCTGCCCCATCTAACCGAAGATGAAGTTAAGACGTTATACGGTAAGATCACTCAAATCGAACCAGCAGAGGCAATTAGGGCACTAAAAATATCTAAGTCCCCTGGCCCTGATGGATTCTCAAAATTTTCCTACAGTATCTATTCTCTCCCCACATCTACTAGAGATGTACAATTTATTTATGGGTGGTAAACCAATTCCTACCAATCAAGTGGGATTTGTGTCGGACAGACGAGCTTCGGATAACACTCAGAAGATAATAAATATAGTGGACCATGTTCATCTCACAGGAACCAGAGCCATACTTCTAAGTCTTGATGCAGAAAACACGTTCGATAGAATAGACTGGGTATTCTTTGACAAAACGCTGCAGATTCAAAGACTCCTACATAGAAGCAGTTCGTGCATTATACCAAAACCAGACGGCTTTAGTTAAGCTGCCAGGGAACGTACCAAGCCCGACTAGAATTAAGAATGGAACAAAACAGGGTTGCCCATTGTCCCCTCTTCTTTTAGCATTAATGATTGAACCCCTAGCTGCAAATATACGAGCAAATGATAATATCCAGGGTATAGTAATTGGAAAGATAAATTATAAAATCTCCCTATTTGCAGATTATACCATTTTAACATTAGCAAGCCCCCAATTTACTCTACCTAACCTCCAAAGAGCACTATCAGACTTTGGTAAAATCTCAGGGTATAAAATTAACAATGATAAGTCAGGGGCCCTAAATTTGAATCTGCCAGACCTGGAGATTAACTTACTAAAATTGAATTTCAACTACAGAGGGAGTTCCTCTCACATGAAATATCTTGGAGTAAATGTGACCAGGCAATACCAGTCCCTATACCAGAGCAACTACCCACCACCTGTTTGACGGAATAAAAAGGGATTTGGTGAAGTGGCAAGGATTCCAGGTGTCGTGGATTGAGAGAATAGTTTCAGTCAAAATTAATATACTTCCTAGGTTATTATATCACTTTCAGACCCTCCCGGTCCAGATACCTGGATCTGAACTAAAAAATATACAAAATAGAATATTTCACGTTATCTGGCAGGGCAGAAGACCCAGGACTGCTAGGTCAGTTATGCTGACAAATTTAAGAGGGAGCATGGGCGTCCCAGATATCTAAAAATATTACCAAGCCGCCCAACATCAGCAAGTGGTGGTTTGGAACGCTGACACAGCCCAATATTGCTGGGTGGCCATAGAATCCCAGTACGCCAAAACGCCTTCTCTGTCAATGTCCCTGTGGGCCCCTGATAAGAAGGATCTGCAGGCAAAGGTGTTTGAGCTAGGTCCGATGAGATGCTCTTGGGAGTCTTGGACTAAGTCAAAGGACAAATTTAATCTCTCGTCTCCCACCTCACAACTCATCCCACTTTTTAACAACATTAGTTTCCCCCCAGGATGTGACTCCAAACAATTTGACCAATTTAAGGCAAAGAATATTAGGACAGTGGCCGATCTACTACACAATGGGAAATATCTCAGCTTCCAAGAGCTTCAAATTAAGTACAGTATGAAGAGCCAGACTTGCATGTTTGAATATCTCCAAATTAGACATTTTCTACAAAAAATCTTACCAAAGCTAGAATTCTCCCCTCTCTCAAGCTTTGAGCAACTGTGTAAACCTCCAACCTCATACCCATCCCCTGCCACCCTCCCTCCTCTCTCCTTTTCTCCTGTGCCCTTTGGAATGCTCGCTCCCTTTCTAACAAGTTCCTCTCTGTACATGACTTTTTTCTCTCTCACTCTCTGCTCCTACGTATTTGCTATAACTGAGACCTTGCTCACTCAATCTGACTCTGCTCTGGAAGCTGCCCTCTCCTATGGTGGCCTTTCCTTCTCCCCCACTCCATGCACTGATGGCAGGGATGGAGGCGTGGGGCTCCTGCTCTCCTCTATTTGCCGTTACCGAAACCTTCCTATTCCTCCATCTCTTGCTTTTCCCTCCTTTAAGGCTCACACTGTCCAGATTTTCTCTCCTCTCCCTGTCCATGTGGTGGTCATCTATCGCCTACCTACCTCTACTCATCCCCCTTCTGCCTTTCTCTCTCACTTTGAATCCTGGCTCTCTTTCTTCCTCTCCTGAGACTCCCCTGTTCTTCTCCTTGGGGACTTCAATTGCCACATTGATGACCCCCTCTCTCCCTTGGGCTTCCCGATTTCTTTCTCTAACCTCTTCTTTTGGCCTTCAACAGTGGACTGCAGCCAGCACCCACAAGGATGGCCACTACTTATACCTGGTTTTCACTAAGAACTTCTCTCTCTCCGATTTCTCCATTTCCCCTCTCTGACCATCACATCATCTCATTCTCTCTATCTCGCTTCTCCCCTTTTCTACCTCCATCTACCCCCGATTCTGCAGAAACCTGCGCTCTATTCACTTACCTGACTTTGAGTCCACTTTACGCTCTTCCCTCTCCTCTCTCAGCTCTGCTACAGACCCTGACAACCTGGTCAGGAACTACAACTCTGCCTTGTCCTCCTCTCTTGATCTACATGCCCCGCTTTCTCTCTGCCGCCCTCGCCCTTCTAACCCTAGACCCTGGCTAAATTTCCACACGCGCATGCTGCATTCCTCTACTCATTCCTCTGAAAGCCTCTGGAGGAAATCTCATACTCTCGCAGACTTCCTTCACTACAAATTTATGCTATCCTATTTAAACTCTGCCCTCTCGCAAGTAAACAAGCCTACTTTTCTTCACTAATCAACATGCACAAGTCTAACCCACGACGACTGTTCTCTGGCTTTGATACTCTACTCAAACCACCCTCAGCTGCCTCTCCTTCCTCCATCTCCGCACAGGACTTTGCTGACTATTTTAAGGAAAAGGTGGATCCATACGGCAGAACATCCCCTCTGTTTCTTCCTCCCATCCTACACCTCTTCCTAACTCTCCTCCTGCCTTCCTTGACTCTTTTTCCACTGTCTCAGAGGAGGATGTGTCGCTGTTGTTCGCCTCTTCTCCCTCTAACACATGCCCTCTTGACCCTATTCCCTCCCATCTCCTAAAACCTCTTGCTCCTCTATAATCCCTATGCTCACACACATTTTTAACTCCTCTCTCTGCTCTGGAACCTTTCCATCCTCCTTCAAACATGCAACAGTCATACCATTACTCAAAAACAGCAAGCTTGACCCTACCTGTCTTTCTAACTATCGACCTGTCTCACTTCTGCCGTTTGCTTCTAAACTCCTTAAACGTCTTGTATTCTCTTGCTTGCTCCATTTTCTCAACACCTATTCTCTCCTAGACCCTCTACAACCTGGCTTCCGCACTGCTCACTCCACGGAAACAGGCCTCACTAAAATAACTGACGACCTCCATGCTGCCAAAGACAGAGGTCATTACACTCTGCTCATATTACTCGACCTCTCTGCAGCATTTGACACCATGGACCACCCTCTTCTCCTTCACATTCTCCATGCTCTTGGTATTCGGAACAAATCTCTATCTTGGATTTCATGCTACCTCTCCCATCGTACTTTCAGTGTCTCTTCTGCTAACACCTCCTCCTCTATTGATCTCTCTTTGGGGGTACCCCAGGGCTCTGTCCTGGGACCTCTTCTCTTTTCTCTGTACACACTCTCTCTAGGTGACCTAATAACATCTTTTGGGTTTAATTATCACCTCTATGCTGACGACACACAAATATACTTTTCAACACCTGACCTTACACCTGCTGTACAAACCAAAGTTTCTGAATGTCTCTCTGCTATATCATCCTGGATGGCCCTCCGCCACCTTAAACTCAACATGGCTTAAACAGAGCTCCTTATACTTCTTCCCAAACCTGGCCCTACTACCTCCTTCCACATTACTGTTGGAACTACGATCATTCACCTAGTAGCCCAAGCACGCTACCTAGGGGTCACACTCGACTCCTCTCTCACATTCGCCCCTCACATTCAAAACATTTCTAAAAACTGTCGCTTTTTCCTCCGCAATATAACAAAGATACGCCCTTTCCTCTGTTGCTCGACTGCTAAAACTCTGACTCAGGCCCTCATTCCCCCTTTGTTTTGATTACTGTAACCTCCTGCTGTCCGGCCTTCCTGCCTCTCTCCTGTCTCCCCTACAATCTATCCTAAACGCTGCTGCCAGAATCACTCTACTCTTTCCTAGATCTGTCTCAGCATCTCCCCTCATGAAATCCCTCTCCTGGCTTCCGATCAAATCCCGCATCTCACACTCCATTCTTCTCCTCACTTTTAAAGCTTTACACTCTTCTGCCCCTCCTTACATCTCAGCCCTAATTTCTCGTTATGCACCATCCCAACTCTTGCGTTCTTCTCAAAGATGTCTTCTTTCTACCTCCTTTGTATATAAAGCCCTCTCCCGCCTTAAACCTTTTTCACTGACTGCCCCGCACCTCTGGAATGCCCTTCCCCTCAGTACCCGACTAGCACCCTCTCTATCCACCTTTAAGACCCACCTTAAGACACACTTGCTTAAAGAAGCATATGAATAGCACTGTGGATATTCTGAACACATGATACATAAAGCTTGGCCCCCTGCAGACGCACTTACCAGAACTCCCTCCTACTGTCTCTGTACATTCTCCCACCTACCAATTAGACTGTATCTCCTCGGAGTAGGGACTCATATTCCTTAATCTTACTTTTATGGCCTGGGACATAGTGCCCCAAACAGTGCTGAGGTGCGCTGAGGCTCAGGGAAAGCAGTGCTTTCCCTGGCCTTACACAGCGCGCCGTCAGGTGGCAGGCCAGGGGTGGGCCAGTGACGTCACATAGCTGGTTCGCCCTCATTGGGCGAACCGCTCACGTGAACGGCCCTGTGCTCCGGCAAGCAGGTGAAATTTCAAAACGCCGTCAGACACACGCTTCCCCAAGCGTGCTGACGCGTGCTCGAGCCCCTGCTAAAGCCGCTCTCATTGCGGCTGCAGGGGCTCAGTGCCGAGCAGCAGCACGGCTCAGCACGGGTCAGCACATAAGCGCTGACCATGCCCTAGGCCTTAGTCTGTAGCACTTATTCCCATGATCTGTTATTTATATTATCTGTTATTTATTTGATTATCACATGTATTACTACTGTGAAGCGCTATGTACATTAATGGTGCTATATACTGTAAATAAAGACATACAATACAAAAGAGGCATGTACCAAAAGACCTGATCACAAGAATATATGCTGGCCTTGAGGCTTCGGTAAATACTGCGATCGTGATTACATGCTGAAATGGGCGGCCAATTTAAATCTGGAAATTGATATAGATGATTCGGAGAATATTTTGGAGTTTGCCACAAAGACCTCCATATGTACCACTATCAAAGAAAATATAAATAAGATTCTTTACTATTGGCACCTCACCCCAAGCCGACTAAAGCAAATCTACCCTCTGGTGTCTGATCTGTGCTGGAAGGGCTGTGGACAAAGAGGTGATATGGTGCACATTTGGTGGACATGTCTAGCGATCCAGAAATTCTGGGCCATGGTCCAAATAATTATTAAGGATACAACAGATCTGTCCATTCCTACGGACCCTTTGACTTTCCTACTGGCAAAACCAGTTGAGGACGTGAATCGTCCTATGAGATGGCTAATATCATTAATACTGACAGCGGCTAGATGTGTCGTGGCAGCCTCTTGGAAGAAGATAACCCCCCATCTAGACAAACTGGCGAAAAATGAATAAACGAGGTGATGCTAATGGAAAAAAATACAGCTTTCTTAAAGTAGTCGACTGATGAATTTTATAGAAAGCTGGAACCATGGCTGAGACAGTGCACTGAATTGCACAGTCAAGACAGTTAAGGATTAAGGCACTAACAGCACAAAAACTGATCGGTCAACTACCTGAAGTCCAAACCAAACTGGTCTCGCAAAAGGAAACTTTGAACACAACCTCCCCAACGATTAATGGGATACTATAAATAACAAGACAATCTTATTTGACAAAAAATGGGTTGGCAAGGCGGAAGTGGGGGAAAGGGGGGGGAGCCACCGCCCCTCCTCACCGAACACCTCCTCCCCCACCTCTACCCCTCTAGTTTATTCTCTCTTTCTTCCCACTTTTCATGACCTTCCTATAAGGGCACTAACTCAAAAGTGCTAGTATAGATTCCCCCCCCCCCCCAACCAACAAGCTGGAACTTACGCACACACCTCAAAATGCGCGGTTAAAACTTTGCTTCAACATGGTGAGACTAAAAATAAAGCAATATGTCATTGGAAAGTTTTTTTTACATGTTTCTGTTTTTAATGTCACTGGATGAGGATTTTATGCTTCTCTATTTGTTAAAAAAAAAAGATATTTTCTAAAACAAAACTCTGAAAGCTCCAATTATACTAGTAAAAGTAATTGCAAACTAGTACTAGTAAACTAGTAAACCAGTTGCAAATAATGAAGACCAATATCAGCATTCAAACCTACTGTAAAACAAAATTCAACATTTTCTCCTCATTTCAGTAAGGGTAACTTTGTAGAAAACTTTATCTAAATGGTAATGAAAGATTTTGATAATTGCTCAAAAACAAGAAAGAAATATAACATCAATAAGCATGAACATCAAGCACTTAAAGAACGACAATAAAATAAAGAAATTGTAATAAAACAAGCAGATAAGGGAGGAGGAACGGTTACCATGTTGAGGGAATATTATTTAAAAGAAGCAAATAGAATATTGGGAGACATGGAAACATATACAATTTTAGAGAAGGATCCAACAGTTGTTTTCCAAAAAAAATCTGGAAACATTACTTCAGAAAAAAATAATGTTGGGGATTACTACAGTAATAACTCAGAGTATCCCATATTTATGTAATACGTTTCTGATGGCTGTGTGCTGTGGATGTTGATTTAGCACGCTTTAGATTTTGAAAACAGTAAGCTTTAAGTATACAGGTACTATACACAAAGGGTTTGCAAACTGGGGAGCATGGGATCTTTTGGGGGGCACAGGTGGTTGCAACTGCCCCACGCTCTTCCCCAAGGCATTTTAATTAAATGCCAGAGGATCGCACAAGGCCTCTGTAACATACTGACCGGCATCATATCAATCAATGATCAATATTACGGCCTATTCGTGTCATAGGGCACAAAAGTTAATAAAATATTTTATATTATATTTACCTTTGTTAGAATTCTTGGCAACCTTGCTGATGCGGGCGATATTTGTCAGGATGATATTCGATAGGTAGCCATACTGAGCATGAAAGGTACAATCAAGGTTTGACTGCTGTAGATACATTAGTAGTCAGGTAGGACCAGGTTACCAAATGGACCCGTCAAGGTATAATTAGGTTGGTGCTGCTGTTCACGATGACTTTCAGATGGTGTCCCATTGCGAGATTGGGAAGTGTGATTCAATCTGTTGGTCCCGTTTCTTCACCTTCTTCTTTTCCTTTTGAAGTTGCCATGATAACATATTCGCAAAGGACTGGGCCAATACCCAAAAACATCCTCTGAACGGATTGGGTGGATGCGAATGAAGCAATCATTAATTGACAAAGTGTACCGCACAGACTTCTTCCACTTACTAGAGTAAGCTAAATCCCTGAAGTATTCATAATTGGCAATGAGATAGCCATATATTTCTGATACAGTGACTTTCTTATCTGCTGCATCATTAATTGTGGAATATATAAGAAACATTATGCTACAATCTGGTTTCTCCAAAGCAACTGACACTGCACTCGGTCTCAGCTCACGAAACAGTCAGGAGTGAGTGACCACAAAGTATAAGTAGAACACATTGCACATTTACTTTTTTCAACAAAATATTAAAACAACCAAATTTGGTAACGTCTTGAATGGTCGAGGCCATGAAACAATGAGGAATTGTAATACATTGCAGTATATTGCTGGATCAGAGTCAGGCAAATGCTTGAGACTTACAACACTCTACATAGTCTACTTAATTTAACACATTCACTTTGCCATCTGCGGACAGGCGCTGAATTACAAACAAACAAATCTCAAATCTGTCTAGCATATCCCTGTTTAATTCAGGTGTGAATGACAACATGAAGAGTTGTCTACAGTTGTCTACAGCAAAACGGGATGTATATTGATTTCATCTCCAAAACAAAACGATTGATGGCCGGACTTTAGTTAAGGGAAACTGAAGATGCAGACAGGCTATATCTGTACATGTGTCAGATTGCGGAGTGAAAAAATGTATTACTTGTAACTATCTCGCTGTTCAGTTATCACCGGATAATTCATAAAGACTAGAATATCTATCCCTTGTTTATATCCTGTGACAGTACTACCGGCATATCAATTCAAACTTGGTCACAAGAAACCTCACGGAGCTCAAAGGAGCATCCTGTTACACTATTAGGATCGTTACACCATCATAGAACACCCAGTTGTTCTTTCTTTTTTAATTCTTAGCTTGTGCTATTTATTATCACATACAGTTGCTTTACCCTAATTTATATTATACTTACTACAATTATAAGTTTGAAATCATTCATCTAACTATTACTGTTGTGCACCAATTAGGGGTTTATTTTTCTTAGTACCTCTGTGCACTCCTTCGCTGAACCAATTATCTCCCAGGTAGCACACAATATTTATTCTTTACTCTGGGTTTGAGCGAGATACCTCTCTGTCTTGGTTGTCATAATTTGTCTTACATAGGGAGAAAATATTTGGCATCATTACAAAAGCAATACACAATTAATGTAAAACAAATATGTCATAGGAAATACTGCAATATCTTAAAATAAATCAAATGTAGTCATCGCATTTAAAAAAAAATTATACTGATTATATCATTCCCGCAATACCTAGGGCCTCATGCAGTAAGTGCCGAAAAGGCCTTTATCACCATTTTCTATCCAAAATTGCCTTCCCGATTCAGTAAGCGCCGATAAGTTGGAAAAATCCGCAATTATGGTTACCGATAAAAACTTATCGGCAGCCGGGTGCCGATAAGCCACTTATCGGCACTTTTTGAACTCAGCTGAATTCAGGTAGCCCCGATCAGCTTTTCAGTGCTGATCGGCACTCCAGAATTGATATTTTTAACTTAAGTTGGCGGGCTGGTGGTGTATAAACATCGGCAAGGTCGACACTTAGAAAAAATCAGGCCTTTTTCCTATCTGTGATTGATGCCAGGGGTCTCTGGAGCTGATACCCATTAATACCAGCACCGAAGCCCCCCGGCATTCATCCGAGGCAGGAAAAATGCATTTAAAGGCCACTTCATTACCTTAGCGGCTAACCGCTAAGGCAATGAAGGGGTTAACCCACTGAGCCAGGTTTATTGTGGGTAGCGGGTGTGGGTGAAGGGGGTATTTGGCCCTTGTTGCTTGATAAGGGCTTGTGGGGGGGTTGCAGGTGCACTTAACCCCTTCACGACCGTAGCGGTTAATACATGAAGGGGTTAAGCCCTCCCGCTACACACCCGCAAGCCCTAAACAAACCACTGTTGGGGCCAAATACCCCCTTCACCAACCCCCGCTACCCACAATAACAAAAAACACACACAATAGCCCCACACTAAATAAATAAATAAATAAATATAAATAAATATATAAATATATATATATATATATATATATATATATATATATATATACAGCTTAACCCGTTATAGCGCAGTCCTCAGGGGCCACCCGTGACCACCGCGTTATAAACAAGGTTGCGGGAAAAAAATGGCCACCAATATTTTTTTTTTTGTGGTGGTACCGTGTTTGCTGGCGGGGGAAAGCTGAGAACTCTCCCAGCATTCCCAGACCTGGTGGAGCAGCGGCAACAGCACACAGCACTTACCCGGCATCTGGCAGCTCTTCTCCCTGTCTCTGCTTCCTGCTTCTGCTTCCGTCTTGCGAAAGCAAGCTCCCTTAAAGAGACAGTGTGTCTCTGTGTGTGCATGTGTGTGCTATTTAACTGTGTGAGACTGTGTGTGTGTGTTAGTGTGTCAGTGTGTGTGTGCAATGTGCTGTGAGTGTGTGCAGTGTGCTGTGAGTGTGTGCAGTGTGCTGTGAGTGTTTGCAATGTGCTGTGAGTGTATGCAGTATGCTGTGAGTGTGTGCTGAGTTTGTGCAGTATGCTGTGAGTGTATGCAGTGTGCTGTGCAGTGTGCTGTGTGTTTGTCAGGGTGTGTGTGTGCAGTGTGCTGTGAGTGTGTGTGTGTGTGTGTAGTGTGCTGTGAGTGTGTGCAGTGTGGTGTGAGTGTATGCAGTGTGTTCTGAGTGTATGCAGTGTGCTGTGAGTGTGAAGTGTGCTGTGAGTATGTGCAGTGTGCAGTGTGCTGTGAGTATGTGCAGTGTGCCGTGAGTGTGTGCATTGTGAAGTGAGTGTGTGCAGTGTGCTGTGAGTGTGTGCAGTGTGCTGTGAGTGTACAGTGTGCTGTGTGTGTGCAGTGTGCTGTGAATATATGCAGTGTGCTGTGAGTGTGCAGTGTGTTGTGAGTGTATGCAGTGTGCTGTGAATGTATGCAGTGTGCAGTGAGTGTGTGCAGTGTACAGTGTGCTGTGAGTATGTGCAGTGTGCCGTGAGTGTGTGTATTGTGAAGTGAGTGTGTGCAGTGTGCTGTGAGTGTGTGCAGTGTGCTGTGAGTGTGTGCAGTGTGCTGTGTGTGTGCAGTGTGCTGTGAATGTATGCAGTGTGCTGTGAGTGTGCAGTTTGTTGTGAGTGTATGCAGTGTGCTGTGAGTGTGCAGTGTGCTGTGAGTATGTGCAGTGTGCAGTGTGCTGTGAGTATGTGCAGTGTGCTGTGAGTGTGTGCATTGTGAAGTGAGTGTGTGCAATGTGCTGTGAGTGTGTGCAGTGTGCTGTGAGTGTGTGCAGTGTGCTGTGTGTTTTCAGTGTGCTGTGAATGTATGCAGTGTGCTTTGAGTGTGCAGTGTGCAGTGTGTTGTGAGTGTATGCAGTGTGCTGTGAATGTATGCAGTGTGCTTTGAGTGTGCAGTGTGCAGTGTGTTGTGAGTGTATGCAGTGTGCTGTGAGTGTGTGCAGTGTGCTGTGAGTGTGTGCAGTGTGCTGTGTGTGTGCAGTGTGCTGTGAATGTATGCAGTGTGCTTTGAGTGTTCAGTGTGCAGTGTGTTGTGAGTGTATGCAGTGTGCTGTGAATGTATGTAGTGTGCAGTGAGTGTGTGTGCAAAAAAAAAAAACTTAAAAAACAAACCATGAGACGACATACTGTAGGCTTTTATAGGCCTATGACGTCACATTTTCGTCATATGGTTCCCACGACCCTGATTGAGCCAATCAGAGTTGGGATGTATTTCCCACGCTCTGATTGGCTACCGTACCATGTGAGGCCAGCCATCTTTCTTTTCATGACGTCATCTTAAAGGCAATTGAAGCACAGCCATTCTGATTGGCTGTGCTTTCATTGACTTTAAATGACGTCATCATTTTTTTTCTCTGCCAAACCACATGGTTTTCACGGCCCAATCAGGGTTGTGGGAACCATATGACGAAAATGTGACATCATAGGCCTATAAAAGCCTATGTCGTCTCATTTTGAAGGCAGACACAGAGGAGGAAAGACCTCCTACAGAAGAAGAAGGCCAGGGCAAAGAAGACAAGAAGACCCCGGAAGAGACCGGAAGAAGATACAAGAAAGAAGAATACAGATGAAGATGGATTACAAATAGAAGACCTGTGGATTGTTTTGGCTTTTTATTTTAATGTTTATTATTTTATGGTTTATTATTTTATGGGTTCCTATGCGTGGATTGGTTCGAGAGTAAGCTGTTCAACGGGAGTCGGTGAGTGGGTCAAGTAATGGTAAGTGAACAAAAGAAATGTATTTTATTTAACTTGTTCATTTTTTTTTATTTTTTACATGTGTTTTTTTTTTTTTTTTGGTATATCATTTCTTGCCACTGTATGTATGTATGTATGTATGTATGTCTAGATCGATATATACATACAGGGTAAGAAATTATGTTGTTGTAAAAGCTTGTTTTGCTGTTTATTGTGGGGCAGTGTATTGTTTTATTGTGGGTACTGGGGGTGGGGGTAGGGGGTATTGGCCCCAAGTGTATGTGGGTAGGCCTCCCGGCTGGGTAGTGGGAGAGGTGAGGGTTGGTAGGCTTCATGGGGTGGGGGGTTAGTGGGGGAAGGTATGTAGGCCTCCCGAGTAGTGGGTGAGGGTGGGTTAACCCCTTAATGACTGTAGCGGTTAATAACTGCTATGGTGATTAAGGGGTTAGGGGACATTACATTGGATGTTTTTATTCTTGTTTCTGTTTTGCAGCATCGGAGGGGGCATGGGCAGGATGAAGATGAGGATGGCCTTCATCGTGGCAGCCGGACATGGGTGAGTGCTATATGTATTTAATGTATTTATTGTTCTTTATGTATTTTAAATGGACAAATGCACTATTATCCATTTGTGGATAATAGTAATTTTTCCCATTACTGTGTTGTATGTTTTAGGGGGGGTATATTTATTGTAAAGTATTTGTGTTGTATTTGTTTTTGGGGGGGGCACAGAATTGGTACTGCAGGCCTCCGGGGAACACCCGAAGGCCCCCGCCAGCCTCTAGTATCATTGCTGTGCATCCCAAAAATGAGATATATATAATGGGGGTATAGGGGTTGTTGGGGGCACAGGGGGTGTATGTTGTGTATTGCAATGTTTATTGTGGGCAATTGTCCCCAATAAACATGCTATTATGCCTTAACCCCTTCATTGCCTTAGCGGCTTTCCGCTATGGTAATGAAGCAGCATTAATGTATTTTAATAATATTGTGTGGGAGCAGGGGGTCCCCTGAGCTGAACCGCATTGATTTGTGGCTCAGGGACCCCCTGCTTCCGAGTTACAGGCCCCGGTTTGGGGCATCGGTTCCAGTGTTGCCGCCATCTTTATAGCGTCCAAGACGCGACGGGGCTCTATAAAGATGGCGGTGACACTGGCATCTGATGCCCCTTACCGGGGCCTGTAACTCGGGAAGCAGGGGGTCCCTGAGCCACAAATCAATGTGGTTCAACTCAGGGGACCCCCCTGCTCCTGCACAATATTATTAAAAATACATTAAGGCTGCTTAATTACCATAGCGGATAGCCGCTAAGGTAAGGAATGATTGTTTATTTATATGTGTGTTTTACTCATAGTGTAGATGTGCAGAGGATCTCAGGAGCTGAACCGCTTTGGTTTTAGGTCCGGGGACCCCCTGCTTCCCGAGATACAGGCCCCTTTATGGGGTGCCGATATCCCTCTGCTTTGTTTACATTCTGTGGTCACGTGATCGGGACATTTAAATGCAGAGGGATACCGGCACCTCATAAAGGGCCCTGTATCTCGGGAAGCAGGGGGTCCCCGGACCTGAAACCAATGCAGTTCAGCTCCGGAGAACCCCTGCACATGTACACTAGCAGTAAAAGTTGTTTAGAAAGATTTTTAATGTGCCGATGTTTGCGCAGAGAGAGTGACGGATCTCTCTCTGCTGCAAACACATATCGGCAGAAACGGTCTATCACCAGGCTATCGGGAGCCAGGCTTTTTTTATCACCGGCTCATCTGCGTTTTGCTTTCGCAGTGATTCGCCAGGGATTCGGCAGGGATTCGGCCCTTACTGAATACTGCGAGGGCAAATCGCCAAAATCATGCTGATAGGGAACACTTGGCGATTGCACTTTTTCGGCGCTTACTGCATAGAGCCCCAAGTTTGTTTAAACCCATGTCTACTATTAGTACTTTCTGACTATAAAATTCTCATTTTCAATATGCCATTTTGACATTCCTTTTTATTATGCCAAGAAAATCAAAGAATTACATTTCTAACTACAGCTGAACCCCGTTATAAAGCGGTGCTTGGGGGCCACAGAATGAGACTGCATTATAACCGGGATCGTGTTAACATTTTGCCGTGCTGATCTCTCTCCTCTTTGCAGCTGTTAGCTCTCTCCTCACTTCATAGGGCTGTGACCATGTGCTCCCCTCCTCTGCAGCTGTCAGCTCTAGTGCGCAGCATCACAGAGGTAAACTTTTTTTTTTTAAACATTGAAATGAATGCTTTATTGCTACGGACACATACACACACCTACACCATGTGGGAATTGAACATTTATACATTTTATATAATACACATGCAGGATTTTAGAGTCTATGCCACAGGGATTGTGTGATGTCTCTAATAGACTCTAATAACAAATTTAACATACTGCACCGACACACTTTATTCGAGCAAATACCCAGTATGTACCTGGCAGATACCTGGAATGCGCCGCTCCTCACCTCTGACAAGCCCCGTTGCGTTTGCCTTCCCAGCCTGGGTTCATGCCTGGCTGACGGGCGGCTGATCTGTTAAATGATAATGATTAGGATTTAATAGGCTGCAATGCTTCGCGTGTCTACCAGATGGCATAAATTCATGAATTGTAATGCAGTATATATATATATACTGTGCAGTATTGCAGCCAGCGGGAATAAAATGCTTCAATCCCTGCCGGGAAATACCTCAATGCACTCGGGCAGAAAACAGTCACAAACCTCAATACACCCGGGTATACCCGAATTCGTGGGACTAGCCGAGCTCGAATAAAGTGTGTCGCCAGTGTATGCATAGTACACAGTGCAGTCCATTGCAATGTGCTGTTAAGGTTAAGTATATTTATAGAGTCAATTTTGTCACACCAAGCCTGTGGTGTAGAGGTAGAGACTGGTACCTGTATACTCTATGTTACCTGTAAAGGTCCTGGGTTCAATTTCTGTATGATATGGTATCATATATAATTAAAATAATTATTTAAAAAAAAAAATATTTTATAAATGATACAATTTCATACAGGAATTAAACCCAGGAAATTTCATATACTGGTGCCATTCTCTACCTCTACACCACAGGGATGGTTTTCAAATCAGGAGCCATGCTCAGACCATGTTATAAGTGGATTTGCATTGTAGCAGATTGCACTTTAACAGGGTTAAGCTGTACTTTGTTAATAATTCAAAGTCAGACACTACAAACAAAGGTTGTAATAAATCCTCCCCTAGCTTATTTATTTTAGTCTTGAAATTATCAGTTTCTTCATTGGTATTGCTTATATATTTATTTTTTGACAAAATACATAAACTGTACTTCTACATTGGGATGAATAGAGACAGAATAAGATGATAACCAACCTCTTGGTGAATGGCCAATAAAAATAATTGACATTTGCACAATCATATATAATCATATATAAATTATCTCACTTTTAAGAATTAAATATGAAAGATACATGTATTGTATAGTCAACAGACAAATAGTACCAAAGAACATATTATGGAAAAATGTTATCTATGTCATACCATATGTATTACAAATATCGATGTATCTGTATTTTAATTTTCTTTAGTATAACCACTGCATTATGGTTGAGAGGGTACACTAGTCTGGGGAAATCATTATGATGAAATGGGATAAACAATTGAGAAATTTAATCTAACAGAGCTCTTGTTCTAGATATCATTGCTGGCAAAGCAAATGTTACCCAATACATACATATCCATAATGTTTTCTATTGCAACTATTAAACCGTTAACATTTAAGAAGTCATAACATGGTTATTTTAAATTAGTAAAATATTAAATGTAAACTCAAAACTGCATGATTAGCACTTTTTATAGTCTTGTCAAAACTGAAGGCGTAAAATAGAATTGTATTTCAAGTAACCCTTTGCAAATTCCTGATGAAAGTAACCTGTTTCAATTTCTCATTTAAATAAGATAGTATTTGAAAAGCTAGAACAATATGTAAAAAATGTAAGGAATCATTTGAGAAATGATGGCTTTGTTCTAGCATGGGAGTAAAATAGGGAATAAAAAAATAGTTCTGTTATTGAGGTGGTTTTAAATAATTATTTTATAAATGTGTTCAATTAAACAGCTTATTCATATATTTTTGACTCCAGAGAAGGAAAAAATATGCTATGCAAATTATCTGTTAAAAGTATTTCAAAGCTATATGTAATATCTGTTATGCTACATACCAATTATCTACTTAACTAAAGCCTAATTGACACTACCATTTCCATTTTTATTCAACTTGACTTCAATACTGAGGAATAACCTCTAATTTTTATTTCACTTCCTTCATTTCCTGGACACTGTGACATTCCTATCTTCCTACCTCTAACACCTCTTATTAACGTGCTTTCAACTTGCTTGAATTTAGATCTATTGTATAAGAATAAGAATATTTTTCTCTTATAAAATGACAATTTTTGCAGTGCTGAATTATAAATAAAAAATTAAAGAGACTATTAACCTCAAGGGAATTATTCTTTAAACTGAGATATTTCCATCTGGGCATTATCACATAGAAACCAGCATTGAAGCCAATGATGGTATCTGTTTTATATGGCTTAAATCAGCACTATCACAGTTTTTTTTAAACTTAAATAATTTACAATTTAGTTTTGGTGCCTCACTCCCAATATTTGCAGTCAGAGCAGAAGAGCAACAAGAGTCTGCATTAGGTAAATAATAATGTAACTAATGAGTCCAAAATAACCAAAGAGTTATCTCTGAGTGGGTCCATTGGTTTTGAACTTCCTTGTCCCAAGCTTAGCTGAACAAACTGTGCAATGCAGTGTCATGTACGCAACCCCTGCGAGCACGCGACCAGCATAGGAGACAAGGGTTAAAACTCACGCTCGCAAGCGCTCTCAATATTCAGCTCCTAAGAGGTTCCTCAAATGGACAATATCTCCACTAAAGGACAAGGATTAATACACAGCATGCAAGCTGCCCCACTCTTTACCTTCGCAAAGGTCCCTCAAATGAGTTATATCTCTAGTACATCTGTTCCCATATACAGTACCACTGTAACAAACAGCACACAAGTGGGCAAGTGACTGTCAGGAATCGGCGTTCTCCGCGCTCCCCACACAGAGCACTCTCTCCCCTCAGTGAGTTCCTGGACACACAACACAATCCTGCCTTACCGGCCTCTGCAGCTCCCCACCCCTGCCGCCGTCGCGGGATCACTCCCTTCGGCGATTCCTCTGCTCTGCGCCGGGCACATCCACGCCCTCCACGTGCGTATACGCGTTACGGAGCATGCTCATTCTGCACACTCTCCTTGTAAGGTCCGGGGGAATACCTCTCTCTAAAGGGGTTCCCCCCATGACTTTACTTACCTCCGTTCCAGCTCTGCCTCCTTGCCGCTGCGGGCGGGATCTTCCTTCTCCTCCGCTTCCCGCGGCGGCTACTGATCTCGCGCATGCGCGCGCACGGCCGAGGACCTTTACGTCCACCCTCAGGGGGAGTTCCTGCCCCCAGCTGAGGCCAAGCGCGCCTCTCCCACGTGGCGCACACGCCTGATGCACGTGCACCGCTCACAAGCTGCACATCTAGTGCAGCTGTGGTAAGTTTCTCCCTACCAATGCCTATCTTCCGTGGGTCCGCTCCCTCGTTACTCCCCCTCTCCCTATTGGTCCTTCCTCCTACTTATACCTTGCTCAGCCATTCATTCTTTGGCTTTGTATGACCTGTGTTAACCACGGTCGTGCCTGCCTCAGTTCCTGTCTCTTTGTCTCCTTAGTGATCCCTTGTGTACCGAACCGGCCTGGCTGTGGACCCGCTCCTGGCTGTGGACCCTTGGTTTGTATCCTGACCTCCTAGACTCCCCGACCTCTTTACCTCGGCTTGCGGATTCCGACCTACCTCCCGGCTCTGGACCCCAGGCTCTCGGTACCACCTATCTTCTGGAACCTCCCTTCTCGTCTGGCGAGTATCTTACTTTATTTTATAACAAAAAAAGACGGTGTGAAACAGCGCTACAGATAATAAATGATACACTTAATGTAGTGAAAAAACACTGGCAGCCAGGTAAATACTGACAGTACAGTCAGTCAAAGAACATGGAAAAAGAGGATACCGGCGCCACAATAAATAAATAATGGAAAGTCCAAAACATAAGGTGTATAGTCCAAATGGAGTCCTAATACAACTGGTGATGATGGAATCTCACATCAACGGAGTGCAATATGTGGTGTGGCTTGCGGATTCCGACCTACCTCCCGGCTCTGGACCCCAGGCTCTCGGTACCACCTATCTTCTGGAACCTCCCTTCTCGTCTGGCGAGTATCTTACTTTATTTTATACTCCCAGACGGTTCCAGGTGCCTATTTTCCACTTTCCAGGCGTGTCCCCGTAGCTGTGGGTGCAGTTTGTTACCCATCTCACCTCAGTTTCGGGGTCCCTCCTTGTCCGTGGTGAGCACAGCGTAACATTATGCTCAGCCCAACAGACATGGACCCCAAAGAGGTTGAGCAACCAAGCCCCATGCAGCGACTTCTCCAGCTAGAGGCGCAGCTTGCCTCCATGACGCAGGAGCTCTCTAGACTCTCCTCCTTGCAGCCTTCCCCAGGCTCCTCTGCCATGGCAGCTGCGGCGTTTCCCTCCCAGGGTCTTCCCATTGCTGTGGATCCTCGTCTCCCGGCTCCCAACCGTTATGCAGGGGATCCCCACGAGTGCAGAGGGTTTCTTAATCAGTGCGAGATGCAATTTGAATTATCTCCTTCGCGCTTCCCCACTGCTCGTTCAAAGGTGGCCTATATTATGTCTCTCTTGAATGGAAAGACCCTAGCCTGGGCATCCCCCATCTGGGAGCCTGCCATGACGCATAACTATTCTCGCTTTCTTCGAGAATTCAGGCAAGTATTTGATACGCCTGGTCACCAAATTACAGCAGATTCTTCTCTCTTCCATATTTCCCAGGGTACTCGTCCTGTCGCCAAGTATGCTTTGGACTTCCGGACCATCGCAGCAGAGACTTCCTGGAATGATGGCTCACTATCCGCAGCTTTTAGACAGGGTCTGTCGGATGCCATCAAGGACCAGCTGGCCACTATGGAGAGACCCACCAAATTGGAGGATCTCATTGCGGTCTGCATCCGTGTGGACCAGCGATTACGAAAGAGAAGACTGGAACGCGCTCTTCCTCGTACCACCTCCTCCCGGTCTTCCAGCCGCAGTCTCGTTCATTGCGTCCCCCAACCCATGGATGAGCCCGAACCTATGCAGCTTGGAGGTCATCGGCTATCCACGTCTGAGAGACAGCGCCGACGAGATGGTGGACTGTGCCATTACTGCGGTCATCCTGGTCATCTGCTGGTAAGCTGTCCTCTGCGACCGGGAAACGCCAGGACCCAATAAGGTATGAGAGGGTCTCGTTGGGTATAATCTCTTCTCCTCTTTCTTCTTCTAAAGTACTTCCCAATCGTATAATGCTGCCTATTTCTCTGGCCTGGAATAACTCCCTGATTCCCGCTTCTGCATTTATAGATTCTGGGTCTCAGAGGAACTTTATTGATCAGAGTTTTGCCTATAGGAATGGGATTCCCTTCCGATCCAAGGCTGTTCCAGTTGGTCTGGAGGCCACAGACGGGCGTCCACTCCAACCAGCCTTTATTTCCCTGGAGACTTGTTCTCTATCCCTCTCCACGGAGGACGGTCACCAAGAGAAGATTATCTTGCACGTGATCCACACTCCATCGGTAGATGTAATTCTGGGACTCCCCTGGCTGCAACTTCATAACCCACAATTAGATTGGGTTAATAAAGAACCCATACGATGGAGCCCCCAGTGCCTTAAGACCTGTCTTCCCCTAAACGGATGTTAGCCGGAGTGGAATTACCCGCAGACTATAAAACTTCCCTTCCAACGGTCTACTGGGACCTGGCGGACGTTTTTGATAAGGTACGTTCTGAATTGTTACCTCCCCATAGAGACTTTGACTGTCCTATTGAGCTCCTTCCCGGTGCTACCTTACCCAAAAGCCGTTCTTACCCCCTATCCATACCCAAGACCAAGGCCATGACCGAGTATATCCAGGATCATTTGAGGAAGGGTTTCATCCGCAATTCTTCATCTCCAGCTGCAGCTGGATTTTTTTTTGTTAAGAAGGATGGTTCCTTGCGCCCCTATATTGATTACAGAGGTCTAAACAAAATTACGATCAAGAACCGTTACCCCCTGCCACTTATTTCCAAACTCTTCGATCGTTTACAGGGGGCAACAATTTTTTCCAAACTTGATCTCCGCGGAGCCTATAACCTTGTCCGCATCCGTCAGGGCGACGAATGGAAGACCGCCTTTAACACCCGGGATGGGCATTATGAATATCTAGTCATGCCTTTCGGCCTGTGCAATGCCCTGGCAGTCTTCCAGGAGTTTGTCAACGAGATCTTCCGTGATCTCCTCGACAGCTTCGTTATCGTATACCTTGACGATATCCTTATTTTTTCCAAATCCCTCTCTGACCACATTCAACACACCAAATTAGTCTTGTCCCGCCTTCGGGAGAACAATCTCTATGCTAAGCTAGAGAAATGCTCTTTTCATCTTTCTTCCATTCCCTTTCTTGGGTATATCATTTCTAGCACTGGCTTCTCTATGGAACCAGTCAAACTCAAGGCTGTCTTAGAATGGCCACAACCCACTTCCCTGAAAGCCATACAGCGATTCTTGGGATTTGCGAATTACTATCGTAAATTCATCAAGAATGTTTCTTCTACCGTGGCCCCCATTACTGCCCTTACCAAGAAGGGAGCTAACACAGCAGTCTGGTCTCCTGTAGCTATCCAAGCTTTCGACTCCCTCAAAAAATCTTTCGCTTCTGCTCCTATTCTGCGTCACACTGACCCCGGGCTTCCCTTTACCCTAGAGGTAGACGCATCCGATGTCGGTGCTGGCACCATTCTCTCTCAGAGACAATCCCCACAGGCCAAATTTCATCCCTGTGGGTTCTTTTAAAAAAAAAATTCTTCGGCATAACGGAACTATGACGTTGGAAACAGAGAGCTCCTGGATAATAAACTCGCCCTTCAGGAATGGAGACATCTTTTGGAGGGAACGGAGACCCCCATTTCGATCTTTACTGATCATAAAAACTTACTTTACATTGAGAGTGCATGTCGCCTTGGGGCGCGGCAGGCTCAATGGTCTCTTTTTTTTCCGAGATTTAATTATCCCATATCTTACATTCCTGGTTCAAAGAATCAAAAGACGGACGCACTTTCACGTCAATTCCTGTTTGAGGACAATTCCGAGGTTATCTCCGAGACAATCTTACCCTCCAAATATATTGTTTCGGCCAACTCTTTTGATATCCTGGATCAGGTCATGGCAGCACAGTCTAATCTCCCGAGGGGCCTTAAGGTGCCGGTCGGCCGTCTGTATGCAGCTCCACGCTTCCTTAAGAAGATTCTTGAGTGGGGTCATTCTTCTAGGTCAGCCGGTCATCCAGACATTAGCAGGACTTCTGACCTCATTGGTTGTACCTTTTGGTGGCCAACCATGTTGCAGGACATTTCAGAGTATGTAAAAACTTGTCCAATCTGCGCCCAGGTTAAGACCGCTCGTAAAAAGCCGTACGGTCTTCTACAACCCCTCCCTATACCAGAACGCCCATGGAGTCATCTGTCCATGGACTTTGTGGTGGAACTTCCAACCTCTAAAGGGATGAACACCATTTTGGTTGTCGTGGATCATTTTTCCAAGCAAACCCATTTCATTCCTCTCAAAGGCCTACCCAATTCCCCTACCCTGGCAGACATTTTTTTTAAGGAAACATTCCGCATTCACGGAGTTCCTCTTTCATCGTATCCGATCGAGGTACACAATTTGTCTCAAAATTTTGGCAAGCTTTCGCTCGCAGGATGGATATCACCCTCCATTTTTCGTCCGGGTATCATCCTCAAACTAATGGGCAAACCGAGAGAACGAACCAAACTCTGGAGCAATACCTCCGATGCTTCATCACAGACAGCCAAGACAATTGGGTAGATTTACTTCCATGGGCAGAGTTCTCGCATAACTTTTTAAAGAACAGCTCCACGTTGAAATCCCCTTTTTTCATTAATTATGGTTTTCACCCGGGTCAGCTGCCCATCACCTCAGTTCCTTCCGTGGTTCCAGTGACTGATGACCAAATCAAGGATCTTCAGGAATCCTGGAGAAGGATCCAAGAGGCTTTGAGAAACGCAACCCATAGACAAAAGGCACAGGCAGATTGTCACCGTCGTCAGGCACCAGTCTTCATACCAGGGGATAAGGTCTGGCTCTCCTCCGAGAACATTAGACTGAAGACTCCAAGCCACAAGCTGGCTCACAGGTTCTTGGGTCCATGCTCAGTAATAGAACGGATCAATCCTGTGGCATATCGTCTGGAACTTCCTCCATC
Source organism: Ascaphus truei (assembly GCF_040206685.1). Lineage (NCBI taxonomy): Eukaryota > Metazoa > Chordata > Amphibia > Anura > Ascaphidae > Ascaphus > Ascaphus truei. The sequence goes on from NC_134493.1 coordinate 14,196,027, forward strand.
CATGAGGATACCCTCCGTGTTCCACGTGTCACTGCTGAAACCTGTGTTCCAGAGTCCACGGTTCCATAGGACACCGATTGACCCTAAACCAGTCATAGTTCAAGGGCAGGAAGAGTTCGAAATTCAGTCTATTCTGGATTCCAGGAGGACGAGGGGTTCGGTACAATACCTGGTTCAGTGGAAGGGCTTTGGTCCAGAGGAAAGATCTTGGGTACCCTACCATCAAATACATGTCCCCAGACTACTGAGACTCTTTCACTCCAATTTTCCCCAAAAGTCATATTGGAATCGGCATGAGGCCGCTCCTCAAGGAACACCTCTCTCTAAAGGGGTTCCCCCCGTGACTTTGCTTACCTCCGCTCCAGCTCTGCCTCCTCGCCGCCGCGGGCGGGATCTTCATTCTCCTCCACTTCCCGCGGCGGCTACAGATCTCGTGCATGCGCGCGCACGGCCGAGGACCTTTACGTCCTCCCTCAGGGGGAGTTCCTGCCCCCAGCTGAGGCCACGCGCGCCTCTCCCGTGTGGCACACACGCCTGATGCGTGTTCACCGCTCACAAGTTACACATCTAGTGCAGCTGTGGTAAGTTTCTCCCTACCAATCCCTATCTTCCCTGGGTCCACTCTCTCGTTACTCCCCCTCTCCCTATTGGTCCTTCCTCCTACTTATACCTTGTTCAGCCATTCATTCTTTGGCTGAGCATAGCTTTGTATGTCCTGTGTTAACCACGGTCGTGCCTGCCTCATTTCCTGTCTCTTTGTCTCCTTAGTGATCCCTTGTGTACCGAACCGGCCTGGCTGTGGACCCGCTCTGGACTTCTACCCTTGGTTTGTATCCTGACGTCCTGGACTCCCCGAACTCTTTACCTCGGCTTGCGTATTCTGACCTACCTCCCGGCTCTGGACCCCAGGCTCTCTGTACCACATATCTTCTGGAACCTCCCTTCTCGTCTGGCGAGTATCTTACTTTATCTTATACTCCCAGGCGGTTCCAGATGCCTATTTTCCACTTTTCAGGCATGTCTGTGGGTGCAGTTTGTTACCTATCTCACCTCAGTTTCAGGGTCCCTCCTTGTCCGTGGTGAGCACAGCGTAACATTTCTTCCTGTCCCCCTGACCTCAGGCTACACACCCGCATGCCGCACGGGCATACTCAAGTTACCAACAAGACTCACCTGGCTTGTTATGCCTGCACCAATCTGCAGTGTCTTCCTGTAGCTCTTCCTGTCCCGCCTCCGTTCCTGATTGGACCTCCCTGCTTTATCTAGCTCCTCTCTGCTCTCAGTCTTTGCTTGACATAGTCTCTGTATGGAAGTACATCAGGATTATCTTAGTGTTTTCACAGGTTCTGACACGGCTTGTACGACTACCCCCTCTGGCTCTCGATCTCGGCACTCCTTGGACAACGCTCACTCTGGTAACCCCTTGAACACGGTTTGGACTACAACCTATCTCCGCTCTCCATTCCCTGACCTTGGCAAGGCATTCTTCACTCTATCTCAACAACCGGTACCGGCAAGTATTGTCTATATTACTACACCTGGCCTGGCAACACTTTATACCACACTCCAGACATGCTCCCTTTGCTGCGGGTGCGTGTATTACCACTTCCCCCTTCAGCTCAGGGGACAGGTCTTGTCTGCGGGCAGCCCCGGCGTAATATTATGTCGAGCCCACAAGACGCAGACCAGACCGAACATCAACAGTTTCTCTCCAATCTGCTTCAGCAAAACCAGACCATGGCGGATCAAATTGTATCACTTACACGCCAGGTCACAGTACTCTCAGCCCGAGTACTGACGGCGACCTCGCCAGTTGTAACACCCCCACTCCACAAGCGCAATTAGCAGCTCCGATGTAAAGATTCCACCCCCCAAGCCATATGCAGGTGAACCGCAAGAATGTAGGGGTTTCCTAAACCAGTGTGAGGTGCAGTTTGAAATGGCCCCCCATCTCTACAATACTGGTCGCAAGAAGGTAGCCTACATTTATAACCTCCTCACTAGCAGCGCCCTGGCTTGGGCTTCCCCGGGTTGGGAGCGACGTTCTGACCTTACCCAAGATTACCCGGCATTTAAAGCCGAGTTCCAACAAGTTTCGATTCCCCCGCTCGTCGGGTGATGGCATCTGTTTCTCTTCTCCAGATCACTCAGGGACGGCGAATGGTGACACAGTATGCTGTGGAATTCCGGACTCTAGCAGCCGAGACTAACTGGGGACAAGAGGCTCTCGTCTCCGTATTCTGGCAAGGTCTGGCAGATCCCATCAAAGATGAACTCTCTCGCCAACCCAGGCCGGATCAATTGGAGGTCCTCATTGATTTGGCCGTCCGAGTGGATCAACGTATCCAGGTACGCCGCTCAGAGCTTCAGCGCACTCGCTTCCATAACTTTCAAGTTCCTTCCTCCTGTACTCCCAGCAGCACTCCTGCACTCCCAAGTGCTACCACACCTCTTCGACCTGCACTGGAGTTGCCAGAGCCAACTTGTGTTTCTACTGCGGATCCATGAAGCATCTGTTTCGGGAGTGTCCACTGCGTCTGGGAAACGGTAACACCCAGTGAGTACAGAGGGGCTCTCTCTGGGTGTAATGTCTCCACGTTCCCTCCATAAAGGTGAACTCCCTAAGAAACTTACATTTCCAGTCTCCCTTTCAGGCGATAAGTTCCAGACTTCTACCGCCTCATTCATTGACTCAGGAGCTGGAGGAAACTTTGCGGACCTTGAATTCGCCAGGCTAAACCGCATACCGCTCATGAGGATGAAAGTTCCTATCGCACTCGTCGGTATCGATGGACGTCCCCTGACCCCGGCAACATCTTCTTAGAGACGGTCCCCTTGCTTTTGTCCGCACATATGCACAAGGAGATCTTAGTTCTCGATGCCATTCACGCTCCTGGGATACCCATCACCCTTGGTCTTCCTTGGCTACAGCTTAACAATCCTCTCATTGACTGGACTTCCTCTGATCCCATCTCCTGGAGGCCGAGGTCAGGCGAAACTTATCAACTGCTGGACAATACCTCTGTTCCTGAGGTTATTCTACCTTCTGTTTACCATCAATTCCGGGACGTTTTCAATAAGGTACAGTCAGACCTTTTGCCGCCACACAGGACTTACGATTGTGCGATCGATCTGGTTCCAGGTTACTCCCTATCCAAATCCAAGACCTACCCCTTGTCGTTACCAGAATCTCACGCTATGGATGAATATATCCAGGAGAATCTCAAGAAAGGCTTCATTCGTCATTCCAATTCCCCAGCAGGGGCTGGGTTTTTCTTCGTCAAGAAAAAGGACGGGTCATTGAGGCCTTGCATCGATTACAGGGGTTTGAACCACATAACTATTAGAAATCGCTACCCCCTTCCCCTTATTACCGAACTGTTCGATAAATTACAGGGGGCCAAGATTTTTTCCAAGTTGGATCTAAGTGGTGCCTATAACCTGGTGCGCATCAGGACGGGGGATGAATGGAAGACGGCCTTCAACACGCGTAGCGGACACTACGAGTATCTTGTAATGCCTTTCGGCTTATGTAATGCTCCCACTGTCTTCCAGGATTTCATCAACGACGTCTTTCGTAAGGTACTCAATATTTTTGTAATAGTATACTTGGATGATATCCTGATTTTTCCAAAGATCTCCAGGACCATATACGTCACACCTCCTACGTCCTTTCCCATCTCCGTGAACACCATTTGTATGCCAAGCTGGAGAAGTGCACCTTTCATCAGACCTCTACTCCGTTCCTGGGGTACATAATTTCCGATGAGGGTTTTATGACAGATTCCGGTAAACTTCAAGCAGTTACTGAATGGCCAAGACCCAATTCTTTCAAGGCATACAATGTTTTTTAGGGTTTGCTAATTACTATCGTAAGTTTATACGGAATTTTTCTTACATTGTGGCACCTCTCACTGCGCTCACCAAAAAAGGAGCTGATCCTTCTGCATGGTCATCCGAGGCCCTCTCCGCCTTCGAGACACTCAAGGAATCTTTTATATCCGCACCTATTCTCCGTCATCCCAACATTGAACTTCCCTTCGTCCTGGAGGTCGACGCTTCTGATTGCGGCGCTGGAGCCATTCTTTCTCAGAGACCTATGCCTCAAGATAAGTTACATCCCTGTGCATATTTTTCCAAGAAATTCTCATCCGCCGAGAGGAACTATGACGTGGGTAACAGGGATCTTCTGGCCGTGAACATGGCTCTTCAAGAGTGGAGACACCTGCTGGAGGGGTCGAAAGAGCCATTTACTATACTCACGGACCACAAGAACCTTCTTCACATAGAAAACGATCGACGCCTTGATCCACGATAGGCTCGTTGGGCTCTTTTTTTTCTCGATTCGATATTCACCTTTCCTATATCCCCAAGACCAAGAACGTAAAGGCAGACGCACTCTCTCGAATACATTCTTCTGAAGAGAGACCAGAGGAACCTTTGGAGACCATCCTTCCACAAGAGAGGATTCTCGCCACATCTTCTTTCAAGAATCTTGATAAGATTTTGCACTCCCAGAGACGCATTCCCACGGACTTGGTCGTTCCCGACAACAAACTATTCGTTCCTTCCAAATTTGTTTCAGAGGTCCTGTCTTGGGGTCACTCCTCTAAATCTGCAGGTCATCCAGGTTTTAAGAAGACTACTGATCTCATTCGTCGGAATTTCTGGTGGCCAAGGATGTCTCAAGATATTCTGGAGTTTACCCGTGCCTGCCCCACATGCGCTCAAAGCAAGACTCTCCGTCAAAAGCCTCAGTGTTTTCTGTTACCTCTTCCAGTTCCCGACCGCCCCTGGTCCCACATTTCGATGGACTTCATTGTGGAGTTGCCCAAGTCCAGAGGAATGAACACTATCTTGGTGGTCGTGGACAGGTTCTCGAAGATGTCCCATTTTATTCCACTTAAGGGATTACCCACCTCCCCCGCCCTTGCTGATACCTTTACGAGCAGATTTTTCAGATTCATAGGATTCCTTCGTCCATTGTTTCTGACAGAGGTTCTCAATTCGTATCCAAATTTTGGAGAACTTTCACCAAGAGATTGGGCATTTCTTCTTCTTTGTCTTCCGCCCATCATCCACAGTCCAATGGACAAACAGAGAGAATCAATCAATCCCTGGAGAAATGCCTGAGATGTTTCCTATCCGGTTCCCAGGATGATTGGGCTCAACTCCATTCTTGGGCAGAGTAGCCTTCATTTCTGCAAAAACGAAGCCACCCGGGAGTCGCCCTTCTTTATAAATTATGGGTTCCACCCTCCCTGTCTACCCATCTCCAACATCCCTTCTGGAGTACCAGCCGTAGATGAACGCATTTCTTCCCTCCGAACCGCATGGTCCAGGATTCAGTCTACCCTTCTCGACTCCTCCTGCAGATCGAAACTACATTCCGATCGTCGTTGTCGTTCGGCGCCCAGTTACAAGCCAGGGGATTTGGTATGGCTCTCCTCTAAGAATATCCACCTCATGGTACCATCTCCAAAATTGGCACCTAAGTTTCTGGGTCCCTTCCCTATTTGTGAACAAATCAATCCTGTGGCATTCCGGCTCCAACTACCACACAGTATGAAGATTCCCAATGTCTTTCATGTGTCCCTCTTAAAACCATTCATCACCAGTCACTTCTTTCCGGATCAGACTCGTAAAACAGGCCCAAAATAAAACACAGTATTAAATGGAAAAAAATCCCATTACAAATGCAAAAAAACCCCAATTGATTGGCACATTGGCACACCCATGTCCTGTGGGCATGAGCTGCCACCATGCCAGGCAATATGCAACCCGCCAATCACCAAACCAAGCCTCAAATTAAAAAAACATTCAATTTGAATCCAAAAATGCCAAAAAAACAATTGATTGGCATAGTGGAACACCTGTCGTGTGGTCATGTGCTGCCACCATGCCAGGAAATATACAACCTGCCAAACACCAAAACAAGCCTCAAATAAAAAACGCATTCAATTTAATCCAAAAAATGCAACAAAAAAAAAAAACAATTGATTGGCATGGTGGCACTATGCCACTATGCCAGGCAATGGGAAACCTGCAAAAAATAAATACAATACTGTTGCGGCAGCTTTTATTCTAACAAATCACCGGTTTGTCCCTGGCTGGTTCCTGGAATGCGACGATGTTCACCTGGCGCATGCCGCGTTCACCTTGCATTCCCAGCCACGGGTCATGCCCGGCTGATGCGTTTATTGATAATGGTTCGGATTTTAATAGGCTGCAATGCTTTGCGTTTCCGCCAGATGGCAGAAATTCATGAATTGTAATGCGTCGAATCAGTAATGTGTCGGCTTGCAGGTGTTTCGTTTAAAAAAGATACTGTACCACAGTGTGCTATTGTAACTTGGCCTTGGCCTTGAGACTGAAGGAAGAGTTGCAAAAATGTATCAATTTAGGCTTTTCATATTAAAGAAAGACAAAGACCAGTTTCAGTTTCTGTTACACTATTCTCCAGAGACCCACCATGAGTGTTCAAGTGCAGCCCGCTTTCCAAAAACCCGACAGAAGTTATGCATATTTGATATGGGCCACGATTAATGCAACAGATGATAAGATGGCAACAGTTGCTCAAATTTATCAGTATTTTATCGAAAACTATGACTTTTACAAATTTTCGCCAACTCCTCATACGTGGCAGCGTGCAGAAAGGAAAAGGTTATGTAGCGACCACTGTTTTCACCGTATTGAGCCTCAATTTGTTGGAGGGTATTGGTGTGTGTCACCGGATTTTTCACGTATCTCTGATCATGGAGGCGGCAAAAGGCAAAGGGTCATGTTAAAACCAACTAAGAAGCGACAGTCGCTGCCAAGCAATGCCCAAGCACCAGCACTGGCTTCCAATGACGGTCCCACTATCAGTGACAACCCTGAGCCTGAGCCTGAGTCGGATTTCACGTGCAGTTTTGATGAAGCTTGCTTGTACCTAAGCGATTTCCAGCCTACAGGTGGACTAGTCCCGCTGCAAACTATCGACGTGGATGATGAAGAAAGCTGGACTGGCAGTGGACCGGCGCCGGTGCCAGCTTAATGGGAAATTCTATGGTTAGTACTGTATTGTTGCCGTATTATTTTGGTGGGGCTGGCTGGGTACTTCTTTAGGGGGCTGACCAATTACTGTACATTAAAACTTTTCTTTTTGTTTTTCCTCAGAAAAGAAAACGGCTAATGGGGGGATTTCGATGGATAATATTGTACTGTATGCTGATGTTTTCCGGCCGTACAGTACACTGTGTAATAAACCCGAATAAATAAAACTATGCATTTATTCTACATGTTCAGTATCGTTTCATTATGTGTCTTCTACAGTATACTGTACAGTGGTATACAGTGCCTAACATCTATGGGCAAAAATAATTTTATTTCTAGGTGCCCTGGAACAGAAGTTCCCACACCAATTGACCTAGTTCCCACGCCAATTGCCCTAGTTCCTACGCCAATAGCGCGACCAGGCAGTAAAAAAACAGTGCAGCAAGCCTCGACATTTGTTACACTGTCAAGGGAGCAAATGGAAACAATGTGAGGCAATTCAACATGTTCTTTTATTGGTGGAGTCAGGTGAGGGGGTTCCTAACATCTAGGGGCAAAATTAATTTTATTTCTAGGTGCCCTAGAACAGAAGTTCCCACGCCAATTGACCTAGTTCCCACGCCAATTGCGCGCTCATTGCTCTTTTTTTACAATGTTGCCGATCTTGCGGCTTTGCGGTTAGGCAGTAAAAAAACAGTGCAGCAAGCCTCTACATTTGTTACACTGTCAAAGGAGCAAATGGAAACAATGTGAGGCAATTCAACATGTTCTTTTATTGGTGGAGTCAGTACAAAAACATTTATTTACAAATGCTGTACAATGCTGAAATATTTAAAGTGCACAGCAATTCTAACCATCAACACACAATACATACTGCAGCCTTTATTAAATTCTTCTGCCACAAAACATTTTTGGTGCATGGGGCAAAGGGAGTTAAAGTGACTTGCTTTTTATGTACTGTATTTGGGGGTTGTCTTTGGGGATTTATTCATCAAATTATTATGATGAACTGCCTTTTGAAATTACAGTGCTGTTAACTATTTCAGCCACACACCTTCAGAGTTTTTAATCCCTCCCTAGCCAAGCGTCAATCGGCTGAGTTACCCTATCCTACCAACCCCCTCTCTCCACTGGGTCGTTAACCTTCTGCATATTGCCATTGTGTTCTTAATCCGCCCATAGCTGAGCTACAAACACTCAGTTCGCCTGAGTCTAATCACACCATCCCCCGCCCCCAACCCTTAGAGGCCTGTTTTTTTAACGGTAACGCTTTTGAAAATCCCCTCTCGAATTTGAAATGTAAATTTGATGTGCACAGCACTGTGAGAATTGAGAGTAAACTGATACTGTATTTCATCAGGGTGTTAAAACATTTGTCAGTCAGTATGGTTTACAGTCACATGTTTTAAATACAATACAGAACATTCTTTAATATCTTTAAAATAAAAATCTATAAATATATAAGTATAATGTAACATAATCCGTTCTGTGGGTCTGAGCGGGTTGAAATTCGCCTAGTCCTCATGCGGAAGGACCCTTGCCATAGTGGCAAAATATCAGCCTTGCACGACCCCCGGAACCGGAGATACCAAAAGACAGTTTAAAAGCACATTACCAAAGTGGCTTTTTTTCTGCCATGCAAGTCAATGGCAGAAACCTAAATTTTAACATTACCCTGACTCCGTTCTGTTGCCACGAGAGGGTCGCAATTTGCCATGCAATCCTGCCGCAACTAGGACTACATGGTGACCGAATCTGAGCCCTCTAGGTCGAACAGAACCGGAGTTGTGGGTTCCAGGTTTCTGCTCATTCTGACTTAGCCGGTTCAAAGCTTTCTCCGCCATTACGCTCAATGGTAGGACCCTCCTCGCCAGCGTGACCCTTTCTCGTCACCATTACTGCTCGTACTCTGTTGGGGTCAAGTGAGGGGGTTCCTAACATCTAGGGGCAAAATGAATTTTATTTCTAGGTGCCCTGGAACAGAAGTTCCCACACCAATTGACCTAGTTCCCACGCCAATTGCCCTTGTTCCTACGCCAATAGCGTGAACAGGCAGTAAAAAAACAGTGCAGCAAGCCTCGACATTTGTTACACTGTCAAGGGAGCAAATGGAAACAATGTGAGGCAATTCAACATGTTCTTTTATTGGTGGAGTCAATACAAAAACATTTATTTACAAACACTGTACAATGTTGAAACATTTAAAGTGCACAGCAATTCTAACCATCAACACACAATAATACATACTGCAGCCTTTATTAAATTCTTCTGCCACAAAACATTTTTGGTGCATGGGGCAAAGGAAGTTAAAGTGACTTGCTTTTTATGTACTGTATTTGGGGGTTGTCTTTGGGGGTTTATTCATCAAATTATTATGATGAACTGCCTTTTGAAATTACAGTGCTGTTAACTATTTCAGCCAAACACCTCCAGAGTTTTTAATCCCTCCCTAGCCAAGCGTCAATCGGCTGAGTCACCCTATTCTACCAACCCCCTCTTTCCACTGGGTCGTTAACCTTCTGAATATTGCCATTGTGTTCTTAATCCGCCCATAGCCGAGCTACAAACACTCAGTTCACTTACCATTACTTGCCCCCACCGACTCCCGTTGCGCAGCTTACTCACGAACCAATCCACCAGGCACAGGAACCCATAAAATAAAAAACCATAAAATAATAAACATTACACTAAAAATCCAAATCAATCCACGGGTCTTCTAATTGTAATCCAACTTCATCTTCATCTGTATTCTTCTTTCTTCTATCATCTTCTGGGCGGGGCGGGGTCTTCTTTCCATCTTTGGCCACGCCCTGGTCTTCTTTCTTCTCCGGAGGTCCTTCCTCCGCGGCGTCTGGCTTCAAAATGAGACGACACAGGCTTTTAAAGGCCTATGACGTCACATTTTTGTCATATGGTTCCCACGGCCCTGATTGGGCCGTGAAAACCATGTGTTTTGGCCGATAAAAATAAAAATGATGATGTCACTTAAAAGCAATGAAAGCACAGCCAATCAGAATGGCTTTGCTTCAATTGCCTTTAAGATGACGTCATTAAAAGAAACATGGCCGGCCTCACATGGTATGGTAGCCAATCAGAGCGTGGGAACTCCATCCCTACTCTGATTGGCTCTAGTATACCATGTGACAGAGGCTTGGGGGGAGAAAGGATGTAACGTCATTGAAAGCTTGTCACATGGTACTAGAGCCAATCAGAGTGTGGGAACAACATCCCTACTCTTATTGGCTGTAGTACATCCTTTCTCCCCCCAAGCCTCTGTCACATGGTGAGTTCCCCAGACCCCCGTGGGAACCACCCGAGGCCCCGCAGACACCTGTGGGTCTGACCCGGGGCTCCCAGACATCCTTGGGCCTACCGTGGGGACCCAATTGTTGCCCACGGTGACCCAAGGAGACCACCTGGGGGCCATGGTGCTGGCAGAACCCACCAGCAGGCCTCCAGAACCTGTTTGAAAAGGGCTACTGGTACCCTGTAGGTCTTTCAGGTGCCCCGCCAGCCCACCGGGGACTCATGTGGGGCTGCGTTATGAACCCTGTTTGTAAAAGGATAAATCTTGTATTTATGGGGGGGCACAGGGGGTGGGTAATGTATTTAATAAATATAATGATGTTTATTGTGGGTCACTATTGTTTTTATTGTGGGTACTGGGGGTGGGGGGGGTCCCCAATGGTATGTGGGTAGGCCTCCCTTGTGGGTAGTGGGTGAGGGGGTTTAGGCCTCACGAGGTGAGGGGTTAGTGTGGGAGGGTATGTAGGCTTCCCGAGTGGTGGGTGAGGGTGGGTTAACCCCTTAATAACTGTAGCGGTTAATAACCGCTATGGTAATTAAGGGGTTAGGGGACATTACTTTGGATGTTTTAATTTTTGTGTCTGTTTTGCAGAAGCGGTGGGCCATGGCCAGGATGGGGGGGGGAACAGTATGTGGGTAGTGGGTGAGGGTGGTTAGTCCTCATTTTCATAAACTGCACTCACAGCAACACAGGCAGGGAGATTTAACAGACACATTAGGGGGAGGGGGCTTTACACAGATCACAGTCAAGGAGGTGGGGTTGATAACCCTTCTACATTTATTTGTATATTGGTTCATCATGTGTGTATATACTGTATATATATATATATATATATATATATATATATATATATATATATATATATATATATACACATATATATATATATATATGTATACATACAGTATATATATACAGTATATATATATATATATAGATATATATATATATATATATATATATATATATATATATCTATCTATATATATATATATATACTGTATGTATACATATATATATATATATATATATATATATATATATATATGTATATATATATATATATGTATATATATATATACAGTATATACACACATGATGATCCAATATACAAATAAATGTAGAAGGGTTATCAAAACCATACTGTACTACAAATAACACTTCTCCATTCAGACACACTACATTTTATGTTCAATCAATACATTTTTATTGTTGTAATGCACTAGGTGTGCACCTGTTTCTTTCTCTTTCCTTTTTTATATTTATATATATATGAACATAAAATCTTACAAATGCCCACTCACAAAAGTACAGCAAATATAGGCGTGTATGAGATAGGCTCTCATGTGCCATGCAGCTCGATCTCCAGCGTCCGTCCGCAATCAATGGCGTCGTCACGCGTGTCACCTCCGTGGAACCGGATCCGGAAGAGGGATCCTTCGCCTTCGGTGTTCAATCGAATTGGTCCCTCCAGGAAACAGACACCTCCAGTGTAGCTAATGTATGTGGTTGTAAGCCGGGAGAGCAGCACACGGGAGCCAGAGTACTGCAATCAACCTGCAGCAGTGCTTGTGGGCAAATGGCGGCCAGAATCTAGCCACGCCCTGGCCGCCATTTGCCCACAAGCACTGCTGCAGGTTGATTGTAGAACACATAGCCGCAAAGGTAAGGAATGAGTCTTTATTTATATATGTGTTATATATATTTATGTATGTGTTTTATTCATACTATAGATGTGCAGAGGGTCTCCGGAGCTGAACCGCTATGGTTTTAGGTCCAGGGACCCCCTTCTACCCGAGATACAGGCCCCTTTAGGGGGTGCCGGTATCCCTCTGCTTTGTTTACATGCCGCGGTCACGTGATCGGGACCTTATATGCAGAGGGATACCGGCACCTCATAAAGGGGGATGTATCTTGGGAAGCAGGGGGTCCCCGGACCTGAAACCAACGCAGTTCAGCTCCGGAGACCCCCTGCACATCTACACTATGAATAAAAATGTATTTTAAATAATTTTTAATGTGCCAATGTTTGCGCAGAGAGAGCAGCGGTTCTTTCTCTGCTGCAAACACATCTCGCCCCCGCCGGCCTATAGTATCATTGATGTGCATACAGTATACAGTACTGTATGTGTACAGTACTGTTTGTTAGGGGTTATAGGGGTTGTTGTTATACAGTATATATATATATATATATATATATATATATATATATATATATATATATATATATATATATATATATATATATATATATATATATATACTGCATTACAATTCATGAATTTATGCCATCTGGCGGACACGTGAAGCATTGCAGCCTAGTAAATCCTGAACCATTATCAATTAACACATCAACCGCGCATCAGCCGGGCATGACCCCTGGCTGGGAACGCGGCATGCTCCGGGTCAAGAGCGTGGCCTTCCAGGAACCAGCCAGGGACAAACCGGTGATTTGTTAGAATAAAGTGTGCCGCAACTGTATGCTCGGTGGTCGTGCGTAGAAGGAGCGGGTGCACGCACGCTCTGTAACAGGAGCGGTGATGCGCGCATCAGCGGGGGACGGATCTTCGGCAGCTGACACTGCAGTACTATAGGTAAGAGAGGAGGGAGCGCGCCGCAAGGGACGCGTTCCCCGATTCCTCACACCTTAGTGCCTAGTAAAACATTCCTATGTAGTCTTTTAATAACCACTAGAGATGGAGGATTTTTTTGGCGTATTTAGAGCTGCTCAGATTGGCTGATTCCTTTGGTTCGCGGTTTCTGATGTTATTATTTATTTTAGAGAGCAATATGAAATTTGTGGCCGGATTGTTCAACACCTGACACGGATTATTCCGCAGGGGGCTATTTCTCTCTCTCCACAAACAAATGTGTGTGTTGATTTTTAACAATCTGGGCACGGAACGTGAAATCCACACATCGGATTATTAAAATTCCATCCTGATTGTATGGAATGGAGAATTTGGATTAATTTGCACCGATTTTTTAATGACCTATCTACTGACTGATTTTGGTTGGGGAAGATAGATTTGGGTAAAAAAAGTCCAGCAATCCCAGGAAACTAATTTAAAATGTTTCACCTACTGTATCTCTACTAACCAAGGTGTTAACCCAGCCCAACACCACCCAAACCCAGGGCAACTACCCCCTTCACTAATCCATGCTACCCCTATCACCGAAACAAACCTACCCTCCTCTAGTCAAGATCCCTAAGAGCCAAATGAGGCTAATAGTTATTTTGGGAATTAACCAGATCTGAATACACATATAAAAAAATCAATAGAACTTTACAAATACATTTTAAACATAAAACCGTTGATTGTTACTGTGACTACCACAGACCTCTCAATAGGGCCTAAATAGCCACATTGGCAATCCATGGTAAACTATAATAGTATTTTTTTTAAATTAGCAATACTAAAAGAAATTAAACCCCTCCCTTCATTACCTTAGTGCAATGATTCCCAACCTTTTTTGTTTAGAGGAATCCTTGAAGTATTTTGAAAAATCGCGGGGAACTCCTATCTGACTGCCACATATTAAGCTGCGCTTATAGTGCTGGCGACGTCGCATCAAAACAAATGTATTAATGCCATCGCGTGCGCTTATATTAGGACGTCTTGGTCGCGATTGCTGGAAATCACTTCAATTTGATTTTTCCAGTAACTGCTGCATGACGTCAGCATCGCCGGCACTATAAGCACGGCCTTAGGTTAATTTCCCACTTCACGAGCCCCCTCTATTTCTCACCCTCTACCTATTTGTTTCTCTCTCCCTCGCCCGCATATTTATGTCCCCTGCATCTCACTCTTACTCCCTCTTTTCCTCACTCACTCACTACCCCCTCTCTCCTCTCACTTGCCCCTTCCTTCAGTCAAGTACCCACTCACTCAATCCCCCCCACAAAATACATACCAAAAAACCCCACCCCCCTCATACATGTAAACCCACCCCGCAATACATAATAAAAATACCTGCCCCCGCCAATATATTAAAAATGCCCTCAACAATACATATTAAAAAGACCACCTCAACACATTTCTAAAAGAAAACCAACCCCCTCCCCACCCCCATACATATTTTTAAACAAAATCGGGCTGCTCGGGTAAAATCATCATCATCATATCTCTCCCAGCACCACTCTTCATTATTCTCATATATCTCCCTCAGCACCTCTCATCATCATCATCATCATCATCATCATCATCATCATCATCATCATCATCATCATCATCATCATCATCATCATCATCATCATCATCATCATCATCATCATCATCATCATCATCATCATCATCATCATCATCATCATCATCATCATCATCATCATCATCATCATCATATCTCCCCCAGCACCTCTCCTCATCATCCTCATGTCACCCACCCCCCTGCATCTCACAAAAACCTCATATACCCAACCCCCTGTATCTCACATCATCCTCATATACCCCCTGCATCTCTCATCACCCTCATGTCACCCCCCATCATCTCCACCACCCTCATATACCCCCTGCATCTCCTATCACCTTCATATCACCCCCCTGCATCTTCCATCACCCTCATATATGTAACGGAGTGCTGCCCACAGACCAGACCCGTCCCTTGTACTGAGGTGAGATTTAAGTTACATGCACCCGCAGCAGAAAGGAGCGTGTCTGGAGTGTGGTAATTGCGTGGCCAAGCCAGAAGTCTATATTGACAATACTTGCCGGATCCGGGGAGTAGACGTACCTTAGTGGTTTCCGTAGCTGAATGCAGGGAGCAGAGAGGTCCGGATGGTCGAGAAGCAAGCTGAGTCCAGAGGGCGGAAGATTCAGCGTAGTCAGAAGGGAGCCAGGGTCAGGAGCCAGAGAGGATAGTCAGACAAGCCGGATCAAAACCTGAGAAGCACTGTAACAGAGAGAGGTAAAGCACATGTGCAACAAAGCTGAGACTAGGCAGAGTGATGTGCAAGAGGGAGAACAGGGGTGATAAAGGTGGGCTGACCAATGGAAGGTGGGGGCAGGACTGGAGAAGCATGTGGAGCATGACAGGATAGGTCATGCTGGTCATTGTGATTTGCGAACACCTGAGAGGCAGGGGAGTACTGGTGTGAGCCGTGCGAGTGCCGGAGGCATATTCCAAGCCCCAGAGCGGTGAATAAATTATCTCTGCCTGACGCACGCTCTGTAATGCTGGTAGCGCGCGTGCAGGTCTTATGGTAGCCGCATGTTTACCCGCTGTGTGCGGAGCAGCAGCTGCCCAGTGGGGATACTGAGGGAGAGGGACTGGAGTGGGTACAACGGGGGCGTGAGTGGTAAGGGGGGTGACTCTGTGACTGCCGTGACCCCCGATTCCTCACAATACCCTCCCCCCCTTCAGGGTCGACCTCAGGACGATCCTCCCATGGTTTGGACGCTAACCTCTTGTGAAAGCGCTTGAGAAGAGCTGGTACATTAATGTCCTCCAGGGGGAGCCATGAACGTTCCTCAGGGCCAAAGCCCATCCAGTGAACTAAGAACTGGACCTTGCCTCTTGAGAGGCGGGAGTCGAGTATGGATTGGACCTCGTATTCCTCATTGCCTTGCACGATCACCGGATCTGGTCTCCGCGTAACGTCCGGGAAGAAAGGACTGGAAATGAAGGGCTTAAGGAGAGACATATGGAATACATTGGGTATCTTCATGGCCTGAGGTAGCTGCAGATGGAAGGCCACCGGATTCACCTGCTCCGTGATGGTGAATGGGCCCAGAAACTTTGGTGCCAATTTTGGGGATGGGGTTTTTAGATGAATATTCTTGGCGGAGAGCCATACCTTATCCCCTGGCTTATATCTGGGAGCATCTTGGCGGTGACGGTCAGCTTGGAGCTTAAATATCTGAGAAGATTTTTGAAGAGCCAATTGTATCTTGGTCCAGGAGTGCTGTAGCACCGAGATGCGCTCGTCAGTGGCCAGTACTCCAGAGGAAATATTAGAAATTGGGAGGCATGCTGGATGGTAGCCATGGTTTATGAAGAACGGGGTCTCCCATGTGGACTCATTCCTAGAAGAGTTCAAAGCATACTCCGCCCAATTATACAATACAGACCGGCGCCACTAGTGTCCAATGGTGGAAAAAGATTGTCCAATATGGGAATGTTCTCACATGGATGGTAGCTTTAAATGTAGTTTTCAGCTGTATCTTCACTGTGTGAACTCCATCAACATATGCAGAGAGAAGAGAAACAAGAAAAACACATCATAGTGCAGATATGCAATGATATATTACACCAAACAAGACTAACATTACACAAACATATAACATAAAACATATAAGGCTGGCTGATACTAAGATAGATTTATTAAACACAATAAAATCGCAGGTGTGGGATCCGGTTGGTAAAAACCGGAGTCCTACTTACAGCACTGCCACAGACCATGAGCGGGGGGGTTTTCAGGTAGAGTTGAGACCGGCTGCAGCTCCGTCGAACACGTGGTATCCAGGAAGCTCCACAGTCCTGAAACCGGAAGTGCGTCGCTCCGTGCGACTTGCTTATTCTCCTGGAGCCGTCGATCAACCTGCTGCCGGAAATGTACTCCTGGGGGCGGATGGAATCGCCAAAAAGTCCCTCTTCTATGGACTACTGCGGCCACAATGCTGTCCTCTGCCACACTGCACAAGTGGTAATAAAAACTGCCCAACGCGTTTCATGCGCATGCGCACTTCTTCAGGGGTTCATGTGCACGAAAGGATTGTGCACAATGTGAGGATTGGCTTGTGTAATACGAGCTTGAGACAAAAGGTGGCACTGAGTGCTCATTTGCATGTCATTTCCCAGAAGCCCTTGCTGCAGTGGAAGCGCTGTATGCTGGGTGACAATGGGGAAAGACAGGGTTGCAGACCTGTCTAAGACATGCAAATGAACATACAGTAATATTACCAGTTGCTTTATATATATATATGTACTAGCTGAGAGACCCGGCGTTGCCCGGGATGTAAATGCGTAATAGGTAGTATTATTTATAAATCGTGGAACAATAGGTGAGTATTTGTTGTAAAGGTTTGGGGGGGAAGAAAGGGGAGCGGGGGTGGAGAAAGGGGAGCGGGGCGAGGGGGGAAAAAGGGGAGCGGGGGGGGAGAAAGGGGAGCGGGGGGGGGGGAGAAAGGGGAGCAGGGGGGGGAGAAAGGGGAGCGGGGGGAAAGGGGAGCAGGGGGGAAAGGGGAGCGGGGGGGGAAAGGGGAGCAGGGGGGAAAGGGGAGCGGGGGGGGGAAAGGGGAGCGGGGGGGGAAAGGGGAGCGGGGGGGGGGAAAGGGGAGTGGGGGATGGGGGAAAGGGGAGTGGGGGACGGGGGAAAGGGGAGTGGGGGACGGGGGAAAGGGGAGTAGGGGACGGGGGAAAGGGGAGTGGGGGACGGGGGAAAGGGGAGTGGGAGACGGGGGAAAGGGGAGTGGGGGACGGGGGAAAGGGGAGTGGGGGACGGGGGAAAGGGGAGTGGGGGACGGGGGAAAGGGGGAAAGGGGAGTGGGGGGGGTGGAGAGCATTGGGCATATGTATTGTCATAATTTTTGTATGGGCATTTCCCCCCCTCCTCCGTGCATCCGTCCCCCTGCTGGTTCGGCTGGTGCCCCCCCCCCGTGACTCCCCCCCCGTGACTCACGGCTTGCCCCCCCCCGCCTTGTTGTAATCATATTCAAAGTTCAATACAGCTGACTGAATTAGGGGCTCACTCATACTGATACAATAATTGTAGCAAGTGTCCTAACATTTCTATATCATTAACACAAGGGCTGTTTGCAGACAACACTGGCAGAGATATATCTATATATATCTATAAATCAGTAAATATATACTGTACACACACACACACACACACACACACACACACACACACACACACACACACACACACACAATGTGTGTGTGTGTGTGTGTGTATACATATATAGATAGAGATACAGAGATAGACTACAGATATATTCATTCACACTTACAGATCTGTTATTGTAACCACAAATCATACATGATCACATGCCAACATGATGAACTATGAATGAAGATTAAGGTAAGTAATGTCTTACAGAGTGAAAACATAAGAAAACATTACATTACAATGTAGGCTGTTATATGGGTAATTACATTAATTTGTATGTACATCATATTAGCATGAAATGACAATCTAAATTACAATAATACACCTGAAACATCTAATACTGAACAAGAGCTAAGTAAATGTCATCTTCCATTTACATGCAAAGTGTGTCATAATGTATTAACATTAATCATTCATATGTTATAAAATATGCCTTCACTCATTCAGTGAATGAGCATTTATAAACATTCATGTGTACAAGGACATACTTGAATGTTTGCAAGCATCTGTACATGATCATACATACACTATGCATGAAAGAGTCTGCAGTAAATAACACCACTACACAAAATAATTTAGTGAATGTGCGTATTTATTTTTGTTTATCCTTTTGAGAGCGAGTCACAGGCCTGCTTGTTGGCTGTTGTGTTTGCCTTTTCCCTGTGCCAAGTACTCTCGCCTTAACTGTAGCACTTGTACTGGCCTGTGGCAGTTCTGGGACACTGGTTGTGGGCTGTGGCACTTCAGGGGCACTGGGTGTGGGCTGTGGCAATTCAGGGGCACTGGGTGTGGGCTGTGGCACTTCAGGGGCACTAAGTGTGGGCTGTGGAAGTTCAGGGGCACTAGGTGTGGGCTGTGGCAGTTGTGAAACACTTGAGAAACATTCCAACAGTGGTGGTGGAGCACTTTCTTGTGTTTGTATTTTTGTCTTTTTCCAAAAGCTGGTGATTAGTAATTGTTGCCCAAACTTTCTTTTGCGTGTCTCATTTGTAGGTGTCGGTTCCATATTTTGAACAGATGATGTAAGCGGTTGGATGTTGACAGGGACCTGCACAGAACTTGCACCTACTGTACCGGTATCATCCTGAAGTGGGGAATGAAGAAGTGATGACTCTGGAGAAAAATTAGCAGCATGTAAAGATCCATCCTCTGATGGGGTAAAGTGGAATTGTTGTTCTCTTGCTGTACTCCTAAACTGATTGGCTTGGCTTACATTCAGAACTACACTGGCGACACACTTTATTCGAGCACGGCTAGTCCCGCGAATTCGGGTATACTCGGGTGTATTCAGGTTTCTGATATTTTTCAGCCAGAGTGCATTGCGTTATTTTCCGGCAGGAATTTAAGCTTTTTATTCCGGCTGGTTACAATACTGCAATGCCGTCAAAATACACATGGTGGCGCTTGCGAGCTATTCTCTGTGAATCCGTCCCCTATAATGAATTGTAATGCAGTATACAGTATATATATATATACAGTACTGTATAACAACAACCCCTGTAAGCCCTAACATACAGTACTGTACAGTACTGTACTGTACTGTATATGCACATACATAAATGATACTACTGTATGGGCGGCGGGGGCGAGATGTGTTTGCAGCAGAGAGAGATCCGCTGCTCTCTCTCTGCGCAAACATCCACACATTAAAAATTATTTGAAATACATTTTTATTGATAGTGTAGATGTGCAGGGGGTCTCCGGAGCTGAACCGCGTTGGTTTTAGGTCTGGGGACCCCGTGCCCCCCGAGATACAGGCCCCTTTAGGGGGTGCCGGTATCCAGCTCTGCGTTAAAAGCCCCGATCACGTGACCGCGGCCTGTAAACCAAGCAGAGCAGAGGGATACCGGCACCCCCTAAAGGGGCCTGTATCTCGGGGGGCACGGGGTCCCCAGACCTGAAACCTGTGCGCTTCTGCTCTGGAGACCCTCTGCACATGTACAGTATCAATAAAACACATACAATATACAGTATAAATAAACACTCGTTCTTTACCTTAGCGTCTATGCGCTATGGTAAAGAAGCATTATTTTAATAATATTGTAAAGTGAGCAGGGGGTTCCCTGAGCCAGAAATTAATGATTAATGCTCAGGGAACCCCCCCCCCTGCTCCTGATCAATATTATTAAAAATACGGAAAATGCTGCGTCATTACCATAGCGGATAGCCGCTAAGGCAATGAAGGGGTTAACCCACCGTGCCCGCTTTATTGTGTGTAGTGGGGATGGGTGAGGGGGGTATTTGGCCCTTGGTGTGAGTTTAGGACTTGCGGGAGGGGGGGGGGGGTTGCGGGTGCACTTAACCCCTTCACGATCGTAGCAGTTAATACCGCTACGGTCATGAAGGGGTTAAGCCCTCCCGCTACCCCACCCCCCCCCCCCCCCGCAAGCCCTCCCCAACCATCGTTGGGGCGAATACCCCATTCACCCACCCTCCCGCTACCCACAATAAAAAAATACACACACACAGCAGCCGCCAAAAAATAAATAAATAAATGACAATAAATACATTTGAAATACATTTTTATTGATAGTGTAGATGTGCAGGGGGTCTCCGGAGCTGAACCGCGTTGGTTTTAGGTCTGGGGACCCCGTGCCCCCCGAGATACAGGCCCCTTTAGGGGGTGCCGGTAGCCCTCTGCTTGGTTTAAAGGTCCGATCACGTGATCGCGGCCTGTAAACCAAGCAGAGCAGAGGGATACCGGCACCCCCTAAAGGGGCCTGTATCTCGGGGGGCACGGGGTCCCCAGACCTGAAACCTGTGCGCTTCTGCTCTGGAGACCCTCTGCACATGTACACTATCAATAAAAATGTATTTCAAATGTATTTATTGTCATTTATTTATTTATATTTATTTATTCATTGTGCTGCTGCTGCAAGTCGTAAACTCACACCAAGGGCCAAACACCCCCCTCACCCCCAATAAAAAAAATTCACGCACAGCAGCCCCACAATTAATAAATAAATCTAAATAAATAAATAAAATCTATGTAAAACCCCCTCCCCTATTCTCGCTTTTAAAACGCCCTGCCTTCTCTCTAATCTATGTAAAAAACCCTCCCCCTATCCCCCTATTGTGTGTGCGTTAAGCTTCCCTGCAAGCTATGTAAAAAAACCTCCCCCTATTGTGTGTGTGTTTAAATCTGTCTGGCCTGTGTTTCTGAGTGCTGAGTGCTCTGCGTTTAAAGGTCCCGATCACGTGATCGCGGCCTGTAAACCAAGCAGAGCAGAGGGATACCGGCACCCCCTAAAGGGGCCTGTATCTCGGGGGGCACGGGGTCCCCAGACCTGAAACCTGTGCGCTTCAGCTCCAGAGACCCCCTGCACATGTACACTATCAATAAAAATGTATTTCAAATGTATTTATTGTCATTTATTTATTTATTTATTTATTTATATTTATTCATTGTGCTGCTGCTGCAAGTCGTAAACTCACACCAAGGGCCAAACACCCCCCTCACCCCCAATAAAAAAAATTCACGCACAGCAGCCCCACAATTAATAAATAAATCTAAATAAATAAATAAAATCTATGTAAAACCCCCTCCCCTATTCTCGCTTTTAAAACGCCCTGCCTTCTCTCTAATCTATGTAAAAAACCCTCCCCCTATCCCCCTATTGTGTGTGCGTTAAGCTTCCCTGCAAGCTATGTAAAAAAACCTCCCCCTATTGTGTGTGTGTTTAAATCTGTCTGGCCTGTGTTTCTGAGTGCTGAGTGCTCTGCGTTTAAAGGTCCCGATCACGTGATCGCGGCCTGTAAACCAAGCAGAGCAGAGGGATACCGGCACCCCCTAAAGGGGCCTGTATCTCGGGGGGCACGGGGTCCCCAGACCTGAAACCTGTGCGCTTCTGCTCCGGAGACCCCCTGCACATGTACACTATCAATAAAAATGTATTTCAAATGTATTTATTGTCATTTATTTATTTATTTATTTATATTTATTTATTCATTGTGCTGCTGCTGCAAGTCGTAAACTCACACCAAGGGCCAAACACCCCCCTCACCCCCAATAAAAAAAATTCACGCACAGCAGCCCCACAATTAATAAATAAATCTAAATAAATAAATATAATCTATGTAAAAACCCCTCCCCTATTCTCGCTTTTAAAACGCCCTGCCTTCTCTCTAATCTATGTAAAAAACCCTCCCCCTATCCCCCTATTGTGTGTGCGTTAAACTTCCCTGCAAGCTATGTAAAAAAACCTCCCCCTATTGTGTGTGTGTTTAAATCTGTCTGGCCTGTGTTTCTGAGTGCTGAGTGCTCTGCGTTTAAAGGTCCCGATCACGTGATCGCGGCCTGTAAACCAAGCAGAGCAGAGGGATACCGGCACCCCCTAAAGGGGCCTGTATCTCGGGGGGCACGGGGTCCCCAGACCTGAAACCTGTGCGCTTCTGCTCCGGAGACCCCCTGCACATGTACACTATCAATAAAAATGTATTTCAAATGTATTTATTGTCATTTATTTATTTATTTATTTATATTTATTTATTCATTGTGCTGCTGCTGCAAGTCGTAAACTCACACCAAGGGCCAAACACCCCCCTCACCCCCAATAAAAAAAATTCACGCACAGCAGCCCCACAATTAATAAATAAATCTAAATAAATAAATAAAATCTATGTAA